>NC_091829.1:45478058-45768058 GCF_038994185.2 Dermacentor albipictus | reverse complement strand
AATCTATGTTGGCACCTCCCCCTCCCCCACCTCCCCAATGACTAAGCACCAAACCTACCCTTTTTCCTCTCTATGTAATATATTAAAATATGATTTAGTTCAAGCAGTGAAATATAGCCTACCAGCTTCTGATTACACGGAAAGGAACGTAGTTTCGATAATCATCATCATCAGCCTGGTTACGCCCACTGCAGGGCAAAGGCCTCTCCCATATTTCTCCAACAACCCCGGTCATGTACTAATTGTGGCCATGCCGTCCCCGCAAATTTCTTAATCTCATCCGCCCACCTAACTTTCTGCCGTCGCCTGCTACGCTTCCCTTCCCTTTTAATCCAGTCCGTAACCTTTAATGACCATCGGTTATCTTCCCTCCTCATTACATGTCCTGCCCATGCCCATTTATTTTTCTTGATTTCAACTAAGATGTCATTAACTCGCGTTTGTTCCCTCACCCAATCTGCTCTTTTCTTATCCCTTAACGTTACACCTATCATTCTTCTTTCCATAGCTCGTTGCGTCGTCCTCAATTTGAGTAGAACCCTTTTCGTAAGCCTCCAGGTTCCTGCCCCGTAGGTGAGTACTGGTAGGACACAGCTATTATACACTTTTCTCTTGAGGGATAATGGCAACCTGCTGTTCATGATCCGAGAATGCCTGCCAAACGCACCCCAGCCCATTCTTATTCTTCTGATTATTTCTGTCTCATGATCCGGATCCGCAGTCACTACCTGCCCTAAGTAGATGTATTCCCTTACGACTTCCAGTGCCTCGCTGCCTATTGTAAATTGCTGTTCTCTTCCGGGACTGTTAAACATTACTTTAGTTTTCTGCAGATTAATTTTTAGACCCACTCTTCTGCTTTGCCTCTCCAGGTCAGTGAGCATGCATTGCAGTTGGTCCCCTGAGTTACTAAGCAAGGCAATATCATCAGCGAATCGCAAGTTACTAAGGTATTCTCCATTAACTTTTATCCCCATTTCTTCCCAATCCAGGTCTCTGAATACCTCCTGTAAACACGCTGTGAATAGCATTGGAGAGATCGTATCTCCCTGCCTGACGCCTTTCTTTATTGGGATTTTGTTGCTTTCTTTGTGGAGGACTACGGTGGCTGTGGAGCCGCTATAGATATTTTTCAGTATTTTTACATATGGCTCGTCTACACCCTGATTCCGTAATGCCTCCATGACTGCTGAGGTTTCGACAGAATCAAATGCTTTCTCGTAATCAATGAAAGCTATATATAAGGGTTGGTTATATTCCGCACATTTCTCTATCACCTGGTTAATAGTGTGAATATGATCTATTGTTGAGTAGCCTTTACGGAATCCTGCCTGGTCCTTTGCTTGACAGAAGTCTAAAGTGTTCCTGATTCTATTAGCGATTACCTTAGTAAATAGTTTGTAGGCAACGGACAGTAAGCTGATCGGTCTATAATTTTTCAAGTCTTTGGCATCCCCTTTCTTATGGATTAGGATTATGTTAGCGTTTTTCCAAGATTCCGGTACGCTCGACGTTATGAGGCATTGCGTATACAGGGTGGCCAGTTTCTCTAGAACAATCTGCCCACCATCTTTCAATAAATCTGCTGTTACCTGATCCTCCCCAGCTGCCTTCCCCCTTTGCATATCTCCCAAGGCTTTCTTTACTTCTTCCGGCGTTACCTGTGGGATTTCGAATTCCTCTCGACTATTTTCTCTTCCATTATCGTCGTGGGGGGCACTGGTACTGTATAAATCTCTATAGAACTCCTCAGCCACTTGTACTATTTCATCCATATTAGTAATGATATTGCCGGCTTTGTCTCTTAACGCATACATCTGATTCTTGCCAATTCCTAGTTTCTTCTTCACTGTTTTTAGGCTTCCTCCGTTCCTGAGAGCATGTTCAATTCTATCCGTATTATACTTCCTTATGTCAGCTGTCTTACGCTTGTTGATTAACTTCGAAAGTTCTGCCAGTTCTATTCTAGCTGTAGGGTTAGAGGCTTTCATACATTGGCGTTTCTTGATCAGATCTTTCGTCTCCTGCGATAGTTTACTGGTATCCTGCCTAACGGAGTTACCACCGACTTTCATTGCACACTCCTTAATGATGTCCACAAGATTGTCGTTCATTGCTTCAACACTAAGGTCCTCTTCCTGAGTTAAAGCCGAATACCTGTTCTGAAGTTTGATCTGGAATTCCTCTATTTTCCCTCTTACCGCTAACTCATTGATCGGCTTCTTATGTACCAGTTGCTTCCGTTCCCTTCTCAGGTCTAGGCTAATTCGAGTTCTTACCATCCTGTGGTACTGCTTCGATAAGCAGTTCTGCAAATGTTGTCGAAAAACGTTGTGCTGCTACTGTTGCTGAACCCCCATGAACCCCCCCTCCCCCCCACCCCGCCCATAAGAAAAAGAGAGAAAAAACAAATATGACATGGGAATTTGATTATTTCTAGACTCACGCGAAAGCAAACCCCTCCGTGCCACTGTAGGTAGCCTCTCAGGGCTATCCTCTTTCTGCTGTTTTGTTTATCTTATCCCAATAACCCTACGTAGTAGTTGTAGAACGTCATCTGCAGATTAGAGGCCTTCAGTGCCCTGGAAACTAATGGCGTACGTTGATGACATCATGCTGTATGTCCACAGCGAACAGTCACTTCTGAATGCCATTACTGTCTTTCAGGATTATAGATTGATACCTGGAGCAAGGTTCAGTTATTTGAAGAGCTAGTATTTTTTCATTGGTTTTTCAAACGCGCCTCGCCACATCGCCTAGCCCTTTACAGTGGCATCCCACAGTCAAACTCCTGGATGTCTCATTCGAGACGTTTGGCATCTGAGATGGCGTGTGGACGCCCATCATGTTACCATCAAAGAGCAACGTTTAGGCAGCCAGAGATTTCGATTTTAGTCTTCATGAGCGAGGTTATGTAACTCAGTTTGGTTTCCTTGGAAGTCTTTGGTACTTGTGTCATGTAGCTAAGGCACTCTTTCATAACTAGAGGAGTGTGGGAAGCAGACAGAAAAACTTTACTTCATACCCGTCGTGTTTGTGGACTGGGCTCCCGCCTAGGTGTCGGCCAGGAGGTCTTGCCTCGTAGCGGCTTCCTCTGCCCGCTGGATTTCCCAGAGTTGCTCGTCCAGGGCTGAGCTGTGCAGCAGTGCCCACCAACACGCGCGGAGGCTTTCGGTGGAGGCTGCGTTCTCATTACTGTGTATTGACCCATGGTACTCCTATAGTATGTGTTCTGAGGTAGCTCGTGCATCGAGGTCTTTGCATTTGTCGGTCGTGCATGTTGCTGGATATATAACATGTAGTAGTGCCGGACTCTTACATGACTTGGTTTGTAACTGTCGCCATTGGACAGATTGCGACCTATTGAGTTGTGGGCGAGGTGGCTGGTGGCAGTGAAATATCGGCGCGACCGGCATTGGGGTAGCCTCGCAACCGCGGTGGCTTCTCTTTTCCTAATGTCTCGGTCGTACCTTCCATACTTTTACTGCACACGACAACGCGGACCACGCTAAATGATGAAACAGCCACGCACACTCTTGCAAGGTATTTCCTTGGCAAGTGTTTACCGGTACTCCTTCCGACGAGCACCGCGAATTGTGAACCTCAGTGGAGGGATGTATCTGCAGCATGGAGGGCAAGCGCCGCCTTCCATCTCAGCTACGTGCCCGGACGTCGACACCCACCTCTAATAAGGTCGTCGAAGTAATGGGTGCCCTCCTGCTGCCCTAGGTGCATCCCGATAGCGCACCGGTTTCAATGGAAGCGGAGTGCCATGGCTACAGTGCCTGACCACCTCCGCGATTTCATTTGGACAGTCGGCTGGGGACAGCTTCCAGCTAGAGGCAGGCTAGAACGCAGGGGTGAGGTCCGTGTGCAGGCACCTACCCAGGATTTTTTTTTTCGAGGACACAAGAGTAGAGAAGTGGGCAACACGAACGGCGTTCGTGTTGTCCACTTCCCTACTCTTGTGTCCTGTCTGCACGCCTCACTTCTTTTTTTTTGCATAATGAATCCATACCAACTAGCTCAGCTTTCTGTCGTTCTAAGACGTTATCCAAACGCTTTCGGTATCATCTAGGGCTGCTACAATAGTGAAGGTTATATTTTTTTTAATAAGGACAGCAACGCGTGCACAGCTTCCTGATCGGTCTTTCCACGCTGTGCTTTGTGATGTAGAGGTTACTCCCCGGGGGAGTAACCTCTACACCAGATATGCTTTTGTGCAGCCATGTCTCCGTAATCACGAGAAAGTTGGGTTAATGCTGCCAACTCATTTACCCTAGTGGCTCTCCCTTATTCAACACGCGTCTTGCGTTTACTTTGATCATTTTAAAACGTTGACGTTCTTTCTGTTCGTGTCAGTCCGTGGCTATTCTTGGTTCACTGCCGCACCCGTATCTTTCGTTACTCTCCTCATCTCAGTTTATTAAAAATAAGCTTAATTTTACTGCCTTTTTTCTTTTCTTCTGTCGCTGAGTTCCACAACCGATTCCTTATTTCCACAACCCTCTTCGAAAAGTCCTCGCAAACACTGTGATTCGTTCCCTTAAGTCTTGAACAGTTACTCAGAATTGTCTCTCCGCACCTGTAGTCCGCCATCCTGAATATTAGCGGGCGGGTCTAATCGGCCAACCTCCTGCGAAGCCGATTTTTTCTTTCAACTGTATATAATCTTTCAATATGTGTCACATAATGTGGGACATGGCATCCGATCGTGTCCAGAAAATAAAAAAAAGAGAAACGACAAGAAGGACAGTGAAGGTAATGCTGTCATCCATAATGTTAAAATAAAAAAAAACCCTTCGAAGGCCTCGTCTCCCGCTTTGCCAAGTCTTTAAATGGACGCCTTAGTCGTGCGTATTTAATGACATATGCAATGATAAAGTGCACATGAGTCTAAAGCCTGGCAAATCAGTGCAGAATTTTCGAGCAGTAATTCTGCGCTTGTGTTACTTTGTGTCAGAGCTAGCGCACCCTCCTATACCAGTTCCATCAGATTTTCAAAGTGACGGCTCAAAAGCGTGCTCTCTACCTTACCCTCGTTGTGTTTGTAGAAATTAGTTCACCAGTAGCTTTTCTCTGCGAAGGAGCCCACTGACTTGGCTCTCTGTCTCATTGTAGCAAGAAACGTTTCTTTACTTGTTTCTCCTTTTCCTTTACTCTGAATTTCGAAGCAAGCCTTTGCGCTGGGATATTGAGAGACTGTTGGCTGTCTGGCAGCATAAATCCAAGTGATGAAATCATGGGGGCTGTTGCCCGCGAATAATTTCATTCATTAGGTTTCTTGTTAATGGGGCTGGCAGTTTTGATGCTTGACAAGGTACACTGAAGAAAACTCACTCACTCACTCACTCACTCACTCACTCACTCACTCACTCACTCACTCACTCACTCACTCACTCACTCACTCACTCACTCACTCACTCACTCACTCACTCACTCACTCACTCACTCACTCACTCACTCACTCACTCACTCAATAAATAAATAAATAAATAAATAAATAAATAAATAAATAAATAAATAAATAAATAAATAAATAAATAAAGCGGCCGGCCTATGAATCTGGAAGGTCATGCTATTAGCTGTGTCTTTTGCCTTCTGCCACGACCATGGTGCCACCGTTTGCTTCGCAAGTTCCTCCGTAGACCTAATGTAAGTAGTATGTACTGAATGACGAGGAGTCTTGACGTTGTGATGATCTGAAGCTTGGCTTTCTCGTCTGTTTAGGGCCTGGTGCTCACGTACGATAAATTCAAAGGGGATGTCGATGACGCGACGAAATTGTTTTTGTGAAAAGGGGAGGATGGCGGCATCAACTTCACCGGGGACGGAGAGAGGGAGGGGAGAGGATGCTGGCCCCTTTTTACTATTATAAATAAAGGAGTTTTGGAGGAAACGGGGGAGCCAGGAGTCTTGTGCCCTGTGTTTCGACGCCTGACTAGGCGACTGGGGGATATTGCCGCATGCGCCGCACGTTTGAAAGAGCGCTTTGGAAGGAGTAGTTTGCAGGGAGAACTATGCAGCACTTCCGGGACGTTTGTTATCTATGTGTTTGTCTCTTGGTGGTTCTCATCTTGTTTCTTCACACACACGCTCGCACACAAACACCCACAAACACACCCGCACATGCGAGAACACACACAAACACACAATAACATATGTTTCTGTGCGGCTGTGTAAAGTCCGCGTGTAAGTTTACGTGTAAAATTCACGCAGTCATGATAGCGCGCCTGCTGCGCGCCACACAATGCTTGCATACCTCTGTGATCAGGGAAGTATTCTGCAGGAATCCATCTAGTGGACTGTCCATTATGGCCGCTGCTGATTGGCTGGGGCCGCTCATCTCCTCTTCCGTCGTAATGCTGCATCCAATCAGCAGCGGCCAAAACGGACACTCCACTAGGTGGACTCCTGCAGAATACTTCCCCAGTACTGGAGCGCTGTCGAAAGTCGGCTACAGCGTACTAAAGCCCTGCAACAACTTCTGCTGTTCAGTAATCAAATGGCTCCAACGTTTTCTGAATCTATCGGCAAGAAACGCATCAAAGAAAAAATTCACGGATGTATGTACCCCACGTTCTATAATAATCGTTTAAAAGATCTCAAGTCATAGCGAAGAAACTTTTAGTGGACATGCTTAGCTTCACCTTGGTTTTAATGAGAAATATTTACATAGGTAAAATGCATAAGGTAGCCAGGACCAGCGTGAAGTCTTATCGGTATAGAGAGTTTTAGCAACGCCACATTAATTCGGCTGCATTAGCAGTAGTTAAGTGCTAATGTCTTTCAGCAGAAGACGCCCATTACATAACCGTTGGCTTATGGTCGTTCCATGACTCGATCTGAAACGAAACCCAGGTGCATTGAAATTAATGGCGCGCCGGGTTTGTATCGCCTGCGTGTCATCTTGTCGACATTGCGGAAGTGGTGGTTCTTGAGAGTCATCCACTCTTCCCCGCCGGTGTCATTTCGAAGCGCCATTTAAAGGCGCTGACAAGAAATGTGCATTTACACGAAGGAAACGGCTTTCAATCATCACGAACACGGAGCTGCCGCGGGCTTATCGAAACGCTAAGTCACGGAGATGGTTAATCTGGGCCCGAACGCGCCGCCGCTTTGGGACACCGAAAGAAAGGCGACGAGGAGAACTGCAGAACCAGGCATCGAATGCCTGCACCTGCATGGACAAGCAATAGAGTCGTGCGGTTAAACTTGGTGGTCCTCTCACGGGGTGCAAAAGCCGTCACGTCGCGTTGCTCGTGGCATGACGTGGCGTGATTTTGGCAAATGTGACCGTGACTCTGTATTCCTGTCTTCCTTGCCGTGCTTCGTCATTGGCGAGTGGCAGCCCGTCTACGTTGTAACGATGATGGGGCAGTCGTGAGCGGTAGGCGATAAGAGAGTGAATCTATCAAAATGAGCTCTTTTAATTGCCTTGGAGCAAGGCAGTGGTATTTCACGCGAGCTTGTGTACCCGTATTTCGAGAGAGCTCCATTGGTTCGTCCGAACATGCTTTAACGCCACTGCAACGAAATTTAGGTGCCGGCAGTGTGCGGCCTTCCACAGGGTGTGGGTCGACGAATGCTATTGTCGATCCTTTCTCTTTTAAATCTTTTACTTATAATGAAAAACAAACAATTGCTAGTCTTTAGGATCATCAACCAATTTTTATGTCCGTTGCAGAGCGAAGGTCTATCCGAAAGATTCGATTTATGCTTCTCTTGCTGTAGCCAATTCCAAGTTGCACCTGCAAATTTCCTTTTCATGGCCCCACATAATTTTTTGCCGTCTTCGACAGCGGTTCTCTTCCATTTGCACTTATTCTGTAGCTCTAATGGCCCAAGAGTTATTCGCCTCTGTGCATAATCAAGAAAACACAAGGTCGGCTGTGCGCACACGTTCGCACGCTTGTTTTTGTCGCGACTGCGCAAGCGTCACCGCATGACTCGGCTCCACCAATAGGGACGCGCAAAGCTCATCGCCTGCACTCGCTGGAGGGCTCTGGCGGAAAGGCGAGAGGATGTCGCTGCTTCAGTTGTTCAGGCAAAAGCCTGAAGTGGCTCGTACGCCTGATTGTCTGGAAAACGCGGCGCGCGGTACAGAAAGCCACGTGAGCTCGCCTCGCGCCGACACGCGCTCGTGCCACTGCTGGCGCCTTCTTCGTCGTCTTCTTCCACAGCTGGCTCTGATGCCGCTCATCATGCCAGAAGAAGTCAAAATTAGTTAAGATATAATTAATTCAGGCACTCGAACTCACGAACTTCGGTGGGAGCGAACCCTCGAGCCTAGGTGTAAGTGAAACACACGGCCTTTGGCGTTAAGGCGAAGTTAAGTAAGGAATAATTAATTTACTATAGAGGATACGAAATCACTGGAATCCACGACCTTTCGTGGTGGACGCCCCCTCGACCGTCGGTGGTAGTCGAACCCACGACCTTGGGGTTAATTAGGGAAAAGTTCATTAACTCACATTTAATTAAGGTAGCACCAATTAACACACTCCAACCCACGTCATTTGGTGGCAGAAAATAATTAATAAGAAGTAACGACTCATTCCAATGAGAATGTCAAGTAATTTAATGAATGTCCCTTGACCGCGCAGGCTTTGTTCGCCTTCACCCTTTTTGGCATATGCTAAAGTGAATGTCAATTTTCTATTCAGGTGGCTTAGCTGAAGCGTATTAGCTTCAGAAGCGAAGTTCAGCAAGCGCTTTTAGTTTCGCATACTGACGTTGCGATGACAGTATCCTTTACCTTAAGATACAAGATGCATTCTTTCATGTAGCGGAAATACAGATGCTGATACACGTCTTGCCAGACGTATCGTGATTCAGATACGTTATACCCAAAGGGTATCTAAGATAGTGTCTACGATAGATGTATCTTCGACACTGCCCAGCACTGGTCGCTGCGCGGTACGCACAGATACATGACGTTCCACAACCACGCAATGCTCCACAGGTGCACACAACTGCTATGGCCGCGTTTTTGTCAACAAAATGATTGACACTTCACACGGCGGTTCATACGTTGTAGGAGTCCCAACAGGGTATTGTGAACTCCCTGTCCCGCACTAACCTCGCAGGGATTGGTCGTCTGTGTAGGAAGTGCTGACATCTTTTGTGACCCTGAAAACGTTATTTTCTTTTCCTTACTGCCTCCAAGATGTGAAACGCGTGCGTTGCTTAATCTCAAAGGTCATGCTGCTCTGCCGTTTCCATCAGAAGCGCTTTTCGTCAGAAGGACAGCACGTGCGAATTTTAGCAACCCCAGTTCGTTTAGCCAGGCATTGTTGGATGAGCGTACATGCTCTAGGAGTCCCACTGGGGTGGATCATCTCCCCTGCGCTCTTTAGAGTCGTGATAATCAGATTGGCATTTGAGTTAGAGCCATTTCAAAACGTCACCTTAATTTAAATGTGGACAATTCATTGCCGTTGAGCTGCGCCGCGGTGCTGTGTGGCGGTGTCATTTTTATTGCGGTGTTTTAACGTGTAGAACAGGCTTGTGTCGCGCTTTTTCTGTATTCCCGTGTGTGCTGAAGTACGCGTGCTCGAAGTCCTAATGTTGCACATGTTGTTGCGAGCGTTACACATGCACGCCCGAGTCGTGCGCATTTGTTGTCTCAGGCAATGCTTAAATGCACGTGAGCCGAAAGCTCGGCAAATCAGTGCAGAACTTTCGAAGAAAAACTGGGCGCTTGCGTTTCTTGGTGTGAGACCTGGTCGTCCCTCCTGTAGGAGTTTCATCAGATTTTCATGGCGTACTTTTAGAAATTATTCCTGCACTAGCTTTTCTCTGGAAGGGAACATACTGACTTGGCTCTCTGTCTCATTGTAAGAAGCAAAGCTTCCGTACAAGTTTCTTGTTTTCCTTTACTCTGAATTTCGAAGTGAACCTTTGTGCCGGGATATTTCATGACCGTGCATTCTCTCGGCGCATAAGTCCATTTTATCAAATTATAGGTGGTGTTTGCCACAAATGTTTTCTCTCAATAGGTTTTATGTCAGTTAAGCTGACAGTTTTGATGCTTAACAAGGTACACCCAAGGAAACATGTTAGGCAGTATTGGAACATTGGCTTTACGAATGGGAACTCTCTTTAATATGAGAATGAGCAATGAAGAAGAAACAACACAATGATTGTGTCTGAATTTCCCGCCTCTGGCTCGCCAATATGTCAGGGGTTATGACAGCGTTTGAATGGGACCATTATTAACGATTTCTCGTTGAAGTAATTTTTTAAAAGAAATGGCTCAGCTTTAGCAACCATTCAAAATTTATAACGGCATAACGGGCCCAAATAGAGAGGAAAAAAACATAATTCTTGAACTGTCCTTTAGGTTACGGGTGTGAGATTTCAAGAAAAAAACAACAGTAATAATAAAATTAATTTCAATGTTCACTTCTTCAACTTGTATTTAATGTTTTTTTCTCGTATAGGATGAGCGAAAAAAATTTTGAAGAATATGTTATCAATGGTAAGTTGTTTCAAGCGGGCCGCGCACGAGAATCGAATTGTGGCTGTCACTTTCCCAACATTCACTACGCCTAATGGCACGACCCATTTTACCTAATTTTTTCGCCATAGTGAACCCGTAACCGTCTTGACCATCGGTACAGACCTGTGGGTCTGTGAAACCAGAAAGAAAGAGGATTGTTTTTTAGGGCCTTTTTGTCATGCACCTAAACAGGTTGCGAGAGCTTCTGTAAATTGACTGACTGAATACCGGATAGTTATCGGATGGTTAACGCAAGTGGCATGACAGAAATCATGCCACCTTCGTCTGCGTATACTCTTCATCATCGTACTCAATGTTACCTTTTCGCATTATTCCTTCGCTTCGAACCGCCCCGCCCTGCTGTTACCTAGCGGGATAATTGCACATATTTCCTGCCATGTTTTTTTAGCGTTTTCTTCTCTGTCATCTTTTGTACCCCTGCGTCCCATCCCCAGTGTAGGGTAGCAAATCGGAGACTGATATCTCGTTAACCTTCCTGCCTTCCCTCCCCTCTCTCTCTTTCTCTCTCACCTGCCGAGGGCCTTGCTCGACGGGCGTGCACCTCAACCAATTCGATTTACAATCCACAAAACGCACGGCAGAGGAGGTGCCTGCACTCTGACATGAATAGCGCAACTTTAGTTGTTTTGTTCCGACGCCATTAGGCGCCTCCTGCGCATATAGTTAACATTTGTTACGCGGTGAAACGCAGTCACCCGATGAAAGATATACAAGTACACCTGTCACCTGCAGAGCTCACGAAACTGGGCTTATCTGTTCAGAAATCAAACAGCTGCATCTTTTTTTTATGCACAATTGGCAACAAATACTTCAACGAAAAACCTTCACGCACGCACTTCTCTTGATTACAATGTATTAGCTTAAAAGGTCGAAAGAGACGATGAAGAGCCTTTTCCAAACATGGTTGTTTTAAGATCACTACTGATTCTAAATATTTGGAAAGGCCAAATACCCTACATATCCAGAGCATGTGTGGAGTCTTTTCAAATTAGTGCATGTTAGCAGTGCCGGCTGCAGTTGGTTCTAACGGCACTAATGGTCTGGAGCTCTTTTCACATTCTTTGAGTTTTGAATTTCGAAGGAAGTCTGTGAAGCGCTGGCTTATGGGCCTTTTCTTAAAGAACAAGAAAATGACAAAATTTACAGTAACGCTTCATTTTGGAAACGCGGCTTACGCGTATCGGTGCTATTCCCGTTTTGTGAATTGCAACTACAATGTTTGAAAAATACTTCGATTGTGTGTTAGTGTGCCGGTTTTTTTTTTCAAAACTCATTTTATAGCCTTAAAAGTTATAGCGGGCACTAAGTCGCCATAATTGTGCATTTGCTGCTCGGCTTCCGCTGGACCAGATACAAACACACGCGCGCGCGCGCTAGGTTCAACTACAGCTGAAGCTAAATTTTCTTTCTTATTATAGTCACCACATAAGTAATGCCTTTTGTTACGACAAATCCCTTGCTTGGACAGCGAGGATTGTCTTTTGCGCCTTCTCAGGATGCCCTGTGGCGGCATTCTGTTTCCGTATCCAAGAAACACAGTCAGCTCGGTACATTTAACTTGCGGGCAAGGGGGACGTCCTAATAAAGTATTACAATCAGCCGCGACCAACGACTGGCATGCCTTACGGCATGAAATCGTTGGTATATCAAATGCTGGAAGTGTTTTATGTTTGTGTAGAGGTATCCTACGGAGCATTGCATTCTCAGTATATAGTAACACGATCAACAGTCTAATAAAACCTCCTATAGGTATAACTCTCCAATTTCATCATGTAATCACGACTTATCCTAGATATGCTGTTTAAGATGTCCTTGGTCGAACGTGGAAATCCATTTCAATTCCAATAGAACACTGACATGAATTTTTTCTAAAGGAATGTGTCATTTCTGCCTATGGCGATGTCATTTCCACGCTGTTTTTAAATAAGAAGTGCACTATTTCTAGTTTCCCGGTAGGAGAAAGAAAGCAGCAGATATTCCGCATTTTCAAAAAACGAAGGCCACTTTTTTGGGGAAGAGTACTGAAATCTCGCACTGTGTAGGTTGCTGATGTGCTCTGAAGAAAGTTACTTACAGTGGCTTTCTGCCAATTGTCATGCGTTATACACGACATTTAGCTGTTTTCCCTCGGTATCCTCGGTAAAGTATGCGGGGCACGGTGCTTATATTTATTCGAACTACGAAGCCTTTGCAGAAAGTTGCTCATCGAAGCATTCCAGAGTGTCACACTGCGGCTAATCTAAATGTTTCTTTGACTCCTAAAACAACAGCACAAGAGATGGTTGACAGTCTGTGAAAATAGAGAGAATTTTTAACGCAATCCGTTGCGAAATTTCCACTTTCCTGCCTTAAATGGAAGTGTTGCAGGTGATTACTAAGCACCCGTTTTTGCGTGTGGTGTCGTGCATCATACAAGTTTCGTAGTTTGTTTCTGCTGTGCCCACGGTGAGCTAAACAAAGCATCTTGTTTATACATTAGGGGAAATATGGGGCATGGTATGGATAAATATGTAGGCAATGTTCCAAATGGGTCGTTTGAATGCGCATTTTCCAGTAGACTACGCGTGTAATTAATCGATAGCGTTATTTATCTGTTTTACGACCGGTGTGAGAGTTAGACAGGCTGCGCTGGCATAATTACAACTACAGTTGAGTTCAAATTTTGCGAACATAAGGGGAACAGTACAGTAAATGCGCGTTGATCAAATACAGCGTTAAAATTTGAAAGAAAATGTTCGAAAGTATAACGCTGCTGCTGTTAGCTAAGCTTCCCAATGTTCCGAGAGAACTCAGCGTTTCATAGATTTGATAATATGTTACGTATGCGAGCACTCTAGTGTGGTATGAGCGTGCCTAACGAGCGACAGAGAATTTAGCCCTCTGGCCTGCAGTACTACAAAAGCCACCAATACCAAATTGAGCGAGAAATGGCGGCACGCTGTGGAAACTCTCTGTGCAAAATGTGTGGCTGGATCAACGACACCTTTTGTAGAAAAAATTCTTCTTCAAGTGTCACGGAGTGTGTTATGGCTGCTATCAGCTATACTTTGCTATAGTATAGCTATGAGCTATACTATACTAGGTTTATATTTTGTGGAAATCGAACGGGGGTCATGGCAACTACAGTGCGCGACAAAAAATGCTTACGGTCCTGGTCCAGTTATAAGCGTTGCGAATATTACTGATGATAATTATTGATAGAAAAAAAAAGTAGAAATTCCTTTCCCTATTTTCAAGCGTCAAAACATGTCCCGACTTGGTTTCAGCGATGTCGGCGGGGAACTAAGCAAAATATATCGTTTATAGTTGGCGCAAATCAAAAGTGCATTATGGACAATATATAGGTAAACTTCAAAGACAGCGCACTAATTATGGCATTTGCAGTAAATTACGCATGCAAGCGATCCGGAGTTTTATGAATGTGTTTTGCGAACAGAGAATTTATCCCGCTGCCCTGAGAGAACAGTGAATTAAACCGATATCAAATCTAGCGAAATTGAGATGGGGGGGGGGAGAGCAACGTAGGACACCATGGTGAATATTATGGCCACATAACGTTTGCTGTTGAATTTCTGGCTTTTTAGGAATTCCCAGCAAGGAGTCCTCCAAAGAATTACTTGCTGGCAAGGTTTCAAACGGAACAGTCATATATAAACAGGGAACTTCTTAAAGTATGCAATACAGTCAAAAGAAACTGAAACTTTTATTGTGACTGTTCGAAAGAAAGAGCTACGCTGGAAATCGAAGTTGTAACTCTCCGCACCTCGCACACATCTGCTGCCTTTCTTTCTTGTGAATATTGCAAGTTATTTATGTTGATTGTACTTCGTTGCGTATAGACTCGCAATGCTATTACGTAAATTAGCGATACATGTATGCTGTAGACTAACACATGGAGTACAATTTTTTGTATAAATATTGCAAACTGTGTGCAGCAAATAGACTTTCTGCATTGGAGCTGTGCTGCTACTGCTAGGCACAGCCGTTTTATATATATATATATATATATATATATATATATATATATATATATATATATATATATATATATATATATATAGATGAGTTGTCAGTTGTGGTTTCCACTCCCCACTCCCCACTCGAGAAATCGTAGGTATGCCATGTTCCACACTGTTTGGTTGCGTGGAGTGGTGAGGTCATCGCAGTCTACCGGGAGAGAAACTTGAATTTCGTCGCACCCGAGGCATACTGAGGGCTTGTGGAGAGGATGGTCCCGACGTATCTTTAGTAAATGGTGAGTATATTGTCATAGACATTATTAGCATTGGTAGCATGCACTCGCAGTGCTACCTTTAAATGTGCGTGTTGTATTTGGTAGGTGCGTGCAATACTGATGTGCAATATTGTCTTGGTCTTCTCGCCTGGCGATGTAGTTGTTTCTGTCTTCAGCGCAGTGGTGTTTCTGGCATCCTAATGGTGTAACACTTTCATCGATAGCCTCATGATATATAGTTCGAATTTATTTGTTAAAAGATAAGATAGAACTCTGCTTCTCCATTTCGCGGGTTTTCACTGCAAATATAAAATGAGAAATTGAATATGTTACAAGGAGCCATGCTTCTTATGTGCAGTCACAGTGCGATGATCTCTGATTGAGCTTCAAACACAGCGCGAACTTCTGGCATTCCCGTTCCTATATTTTTAAATAACTTTTAAACTTATAATTAAAGATAACCTGTATCTAGTCATCATGATCATCAGACCATTTTTATGTCCGCTACAGAACGAAGTTCTATCCGAACGATTCGAATTATCTGTGTTTTTCTGTAGCCGATTCCACGTTGCGGCTGCAAATATCCTTTTCATCATCCGACCTAATTTTCTGCCGTCTTCGATAGCGCTTCTATTGCCTTTTCACTCATTGTGTAGTTCTAATGGTCGAAGAGTTATTCGCCTGTACGCATATGATGCTACTACCACCACGACCACGACCACCACTACTACTACTACTACTACTACTACTACTACTACTACTACTACTACTACTACTACTACTACTACTACTACTACTACTACTACTACACCATTGCTGCTACTACTACGACTACTACTACTACCACTACTACTACTGCTACTACTACTAATACTACTACTACTACACCATTGCTGCTGCTGCTACTACTACTACTACTACTGCTACTACTACAACCACTACTACTTCTACTGCTACTACAACTACTACAACCACTACTTCTTCTACTGCTACTACTACTACTACTACTACTACTACTACTTGAATGCACTGGCTTTCCACTGCATGACTGGCCGAGTTGTAATGCAGGTTGGTGCAGTAATACCGATAAGTTGTGATGATATAGAAGGAGCGTGTCAGTTTTTATAAGTGTTCTGTGCACGAGAAATAATACGAATGCCGTTTACGGTCCCTAGGGGAGCAATGCAAGGTGAACTGTCTAAACCCGGCCTCTTTGAAGATGATCGTAGCTTCATGGGGCTCGTCTGCTGCCTCTCTCAGCCTCAACTCACCTTCTGCTGTTCATAAATAAAATAGGTTAAATTTTTCATGAATCCATTGGCAAGAAACACTTTTAAAAATTATATTATGGGGTTTTACGTGCTAAAACAGCTTTCTGATTATCAACGAGAAGGAAGGGGATTAACCGAGGGGCCCAATTTTATTTATTAGTCATATCATAAGAAGCCAACAAAGACTAACACCAAGGACAACATAGGGGGAAATTACTTGCGCTTAATAAATGAACAAAAGAAACCATAAATGAATGGAAATGAAAGTGGATGAAAAAACAAGTTGCCGCAGGTGGGGACCGAACCCAGAACCTTCGCATTTAGCGTGCAATGCTCTACCTGCTACCGCGGTGCCGTTTCCGCGTCCACTTTATTGGGTATTTATATTTTCGACTACAACTCTGGGTTCCGTCCCTGCCTGCGGCAAGTTGTTTTTTCATCCACTATGAATTCCATTGATGTATCATTTCCTCATTTCATTTATTACGCACAAGTAATTTCCCCTAGGTTTTCCTTGGAGTCAGTATTTGTTGGCTTCTTATGATATGATTAATAAAAAAAAATCGGGCCCCTCGCCTAATCCCCTTCCTTCCCTTTTATTACATAACGAGGGTCTCGAATACGGCAACATCGATGCCTTCCGATAGCATGTGTGGGTTTATCACGTTCTCGTGACGCCTGCGGCAGAAAGGACGTTCCACGTTAGCCGCTAAGGTCTGTGAGTGGTGGCGCTGGCTAACACTCCCAAGGTTCTACTGGGAGACATAAATGCCCAATAAAGTGGATGAGCAAACGGCGCCGCGGTAGCTCAATTCGTAAAGCATCACACACGAAATGCGAAGGTTGTGGGTTCCGTCCCCACCTGCGGCAAGCTGTTTTTTCATCCAATTTCATGTCCATTAATTTTTCGTTTCTTTATTTCATTTATTAAGCACAAGTAATTTCCCCTATGTTGCCCTTGGTGACAGTGTTTGTTCGCTTCTTATGATATTTCTAGATTATGAGGCGCGCCGTAGTTAAGGATTCCCGAAATTTGGACCACCTGCGGTTATTTAACGTGTATCTAAATCTAAGTACACGGGTGTTTTCGCCTACATGGAAGAAGTGTTTTCGCCTACCTCGTGGTCAGCAGCCCGACTCAATAGCCACTGAGCAACGACAGTGGGTAACGAACACTTTAAGCGACGACGTTCACACACATGCTTACTTTGATTTCGCTATATTAGTTTAAAAGATCGAAGGAAGACATCAACAGCATAGAAATGTCACGTTTACTTTAAGAACGCTACTAATCATAATTATTTACGATGACATGATGCGCAAGACAGCCTGAGCAAGTGTGGAGTCTTTCAAGATAGAGCATGTTAGCAGTGCCAATCTCTTTCGGCTCCATTGGCAGTTCATCAAATCGAGTGGGATTCCGCTTTCAAAACACTTCTGCCATGTAACATATTGCTTGTGACAGTTTTATCTAGCGAGTGACTGCAATGTAGTCACTAACAAGCAAATGACAAAATTCACTGTGACGCTTTATTTCGTGGACGCGCTAGCGTATTTGTGCTATGCCCTGTTTGCGCATTGCGAGTAGAGCGTTAAAAAAAAGTACTCTTCGATTGTGTATGTGCTTCCAAGGCTTGTTTTATTGCGATAGCAATTATAATAGCTAGTAAGTCACCATAATTCTGCTTTCACTACTCGGCTTCCGCCCAGCGTTTGACGCAGTAGATTCTTCACTTCGCTTTAAGCTTCCCGGATTTGATTTCGACTTTGTTTCTAATTAGGCATAAATCCCCAAGCGAATGGGAGCCGTCGCCTCATAGCGCGCGCCCACACACACACACACACACGCGCGCTCGCGCGCGCACACACACACACACACACACACACACACACACACACACACACACACACACACACACACACACACACACACACACACACACACACACACACGCACGCACGCACGCACACACGCACACACGCACGCACGTACGCACACACGCATACGCGCACATGCACACACACACATGTACACACACGCACTCTAGCAACGGTTTCAGAGCTTTGTATGACAGACGATCCCACAAAGAATTCACTAGCGTTCTCTGTGAGTGACGATTCATTTTTTTTTGCTCTGTCGAAAATGCTGAAATAGGCGGCGTCTACAAGTCTACAAATATCGTGGTGGAGCAACGTTCTCCTAGAGAATACTGACTCACGGCCGAAATTTGCATTCGAAGCTTGCTTAGGTGAAACATATTTAGCTAGATTTCATTTTTACTAACACTAAGAGGCCTAGCATGATCCTTTTATATTTATTCTTCTTATTTGATCAGTTCTTTTGTTAGCTTATAGTAGTGTCATACATTCAATCAATGTGGAGATAACTGAAATTTCCGAGAAGCAAGGATTATCGACCCTGAGATTATGGATTAAGGCTAGTTTGTAACATCAACGGTAAACTACGTACTTCTCAGTGACAACTCTACGGTCTTTGTGTATGGAATAACCAAGCACCTTGTGAACGCACTGAAGTAATAAGCTAAATCATTTGTTAAAGATATACTCTGCACAGAGGCGCAGCCGTTGGCGATGTATAATATTGGTGGTGGGCAAGCTCAGTGGTCCGCATTGTCCTTGATACGCCCGCAGCATATTGAAAGGAGCGGGCAGTTCCGGTAAGGCACTGATACGTCCTTGCCGATCATTGTGACGTGGTCGAGTCGATGCTCGCGGAGTACCGGTGATTGGCTCGATGAAGCACAGCTGGGTTCTCGATACTACACAACTATGCCACCATCTTGCCAATCACAGATTACCGATGCCGTTTCTCGGGAGCCTGCGGAGATAGGGGATAGAAGTTCGTTTATAAACAGCGACACATTTAGGCACTATGCCGTTTTTTCTCTCGTTTCGTTTCTTCTCGTTATGTTTTCAGGACGACAAAGATATGTGCATTTTTCTACAAGCTTCATGTTTCTCTGTGGTCCCACAAGTAATTGCGATACTTATCTTTAGAACATTTCGGAAACTGACCTATTAGTCATTCTGGTTGGAAGCTAACCGCTGCACTGAAAGAGAATAACAAGCCGGTAACTTAAGAATTCTACGTATATATAGAAACTTTATCTGAGAGGAAAAGATTTTAGGCAGGGGTGGTCGGAGGCCCCTAGTCGATGGCCCGACTGACCATATAGTGAGAAACTCTATGCCATTTGGCTCTGCCGCATGGCTTACTTGGATAAATAAGGACTTTTGTCTTGCCAAGTCGAAACGGGCGGGCTGTGCCTTCCACTGCTCCGTCGTGTAATTGCTGTTTGGCCTATGAGGGCGCTTAGCCTTAATGTACTCTCAGGTTGCATGTATTAGGGTAGATATGTCACCGCACCAAGGCCAGTTGGCGCTATAGCGAGTGGTACATGGCGTTTACCATTTTTAGATGGGGCAATACCGCAGTCTGTATATTGCTCCTATCGGCGGCCGCTTCCCCGCTAATTTGTGGATGAGGCGGCGGGTATTTTCTGCGGACTCCGTGCTGATGAGCAAGGATGTCTTTGGTATTTAAATTGATAGGATGTTGAGAGGAACAACCCATGTGGAATGTAAGTTACTAACACCTTCAAACAAAAGGAGATACCTTAAATCATGATCATCATTATAGGCAGATCGGGGTGCCTTTCTAGCATGGAGGAAAGACAATAAAACAGGGGAGAGGATTGCGCAAGGTGACTGGAGCGAAACCTATCGGCCAAAAGCGTGATCGTGACATCAGAGAGCGCGCCCTAAGATGTAGTGTTCACGTTCTGCAGCAGGTAAAGCTAGAACAAGTTCGCATCGATTAAGGGCTACCGGGAACCAAATATTTCCAACCCATTGCGCTGAATCTCAGGCGTTATATGTTGAGCCGGTACTGTCAGTTCGCTTGTCAAGGAACTGTGCGTGGCGTCATGCTTCTTTCTAGTTCATTTCCTTCTCCATGGTTAGAAACACCGTCCAGAGAGATGAAGCGTAACGCGTAACCTCACTATCACTGTCAGTGCTTCCCACTTGGGGCGAAAGTGCCAAATTACTTTTGGCACCTCTAGATCTTCAAATAATTGTTGGCACCACCCCCTCCCCCGCCTCCCCAATGACTAAGCACTAAACCTACCCTTTTTCTTCTCTATGAAATATATTAAAATAAGGTTTAGTTCAAGAGAGAAAGCAAGGGTAGGGAAGGCAGGGAGGTCAACCAGAACAGCATCCGGTTTGCTACCCTACACTGGGGGTGGGGGAAAGGGGAATAGAAAGAGGAAGAAAGGGAGAGAGTCAGCACTGAGTACATGTGGGAGGGACACCTTACACAATGACACTATAAGCGGTCTCTTAAGCCCGTGCACTTTAAGTACCGCACTAGTGCACGAATCGCTTTTAGAGCCAGTGACGGTTGTGGCCACGGTCCGAGTATCTTTGACTCGGTGAATGGTCTCGAGTCTAGTCTGTGTAAAGTTGCCCGCAGAGAGAGGCGTTTAGTTCAAGCAGTGAGATATAGCCTACCAGCTTCTGATTACGCGGAAATGAACGTAGTTTAAATAAGCAGTTCTGGAAATGTTGTCGAAAAACGTTGTGCTGCTACTGTTGCTGAACCCCCATGCACTCCCCCCTCCCACCCGCCCATAAAAAAAAGAGAAAAACAAACATGACCTAGGATGTTCATTATTTCTAGACTCACGCGAAAGCAAACCCCTCCGTGTCACTGTGGGTAGTCTCTCAGGGCTATCGTCTTTCTGCAGTTTTGTTTATCTTATCCCAATAACCCTACCTAGTAGTTGTAGAACGTCATCTGCAGATTAGAGGCCTTCAGCGCCCTGGAAACTAACGGCGTACGTTGATGACATTATGCTATATGTCCACAGCAAACAGTCGCTTCTGAATGCCATTAGTATCCTTTCAGGATTATAGATCGATACCTGGAGCAAGGTTCAGCTATTTGAAGAGGCAGTATTTTTTTCATTGGTTTTCCAAACGCTCCTCGCCACATCGCCTCGCCCTTTACAGTGGCATCCCACAGTCAAACTCCTGGATGTCTCATTCAACACGTTTGGCATCTGAGATGGCGTGTGGACGCCCATCATGTTACCATCAAAGAGCAACGTTTAGGCAGCCAGAGATTTCTATTTTGGTCTTCATGAGCGAGGTTATGTAACTCAGTTTCGCTTCCTTGGAAGTCTTTGGTAATTGTGTTATGTAGCTAAGGCACTCTTTCGTATCTAGAGGAGTGTGGGAAGCACACAGAAAAACTTTACTTCATACCCGCCGTGTTTGTGGACTGGTCTCCCGCCTAGGTGTCGGCCAGGAGGTCTTGCCTCGTAGCGGCTTCCTCGGCCCGCTGGATTTCCCAGAGGTGTTCGTCCAGGGCTGAGCTCAGCAGCGCGGCCCGCCAATGCGCGCGGAAGCTGTCGGTGGAGGCTGCGTTCTCATTTCTCTGTATTGATCCCCGACACTCTCATAGTATGTGTTGTAACGTAGCTCGCGCATCGCAATCTTTGCATTTTTTGGACGTGTGTATTGCTTGATATATAACATGCAGTAGTGCCGGACTCTCACATGACTTAATTTGTAACTGTCGCCATTGCACAGACTGTGACCTATTGAGTTGTGGGTTAGTTGGCTCGTGGCAGTGAACTATTGGCGCGACCGGCATTCGGGTAGCCCCGCGACCGCGGCGGCTTCTCTTTTCCTAATTTCTTGGTCGCACATTCCATGCTGTCACTGCACACGACGACCGCTGACCACGCTAAACTACGAAACTGCCGCGCACACTTTTGCAAGGTATTTCCTTTGCAAGTGTTTTCGGGTACTGCTTCCGACGAGCACCGCGAATTGTGAGCCTCACTGGACGGATGTATCTGCAGCATGCAGGGCAAGCGCAGCCTTCCATAGGCATCTCTCAGCTGCGTGCCCGGACGTCGAGACCAGCTCTAATAACGTCGTCGAAGTAATGAGTACCATCCTGCTACCCTTGGTGCACCCTGACTGGCGTGCCGTAGCGTACCGATTTCGACGGAAGCTGATCGACACGGCCACGGTGTATGGCAACCTCCACGATTTCATTTGGACACTCGGCTGGGGACAGCTTCCAACTCGAGACAAGCTGGAACGCAGGGGCGTGGTCCGTGTATTCACATGTCCCATGTGTAGGTTGGTAAAGAGAGACACGTGACAATCGCGTGCGTCGTCACGCGTGTATTTTGGCTCGTAGTCCGTGCGGGGATCGGGACCAGGGCGCACGGGAGCTTATTTTCGCGCGGAAGGTTCTGGCACGGGCATTTCGCTGACCTTTTGCTCGTGGCGGGTCTGTTGAGCCTTCGGCGCAATCGCCGCGAAGCTGTGGCAGGTAACTGCCACCTTCGCGCAACTTGGCTTATAGTGGACCGCCTTATGGGAAAGACACTCACCTTTCTCTCAAACGAGCTCTTCTTCCTGCGGGAGCAGAAGTTTTGCCGCCACTGTAGTCCCCCCTATTTATTTTAGTAAAGAATGAATGAGTAGATCAAATTCCTCGACCAAAGCTGCGATAAACGCCGCTCTCGGAAATTCTTCCTGGACCTCTTAAAGCACAGTATAATTTGCCAACCATCCTTTGGTTTCGCCTGAGTCGGTGGGTCAGTCGGTTGGTCGTTCACTGGTCGGATTCTCACCGAGTAGATTGTTCCTCTCTCTTAAAGAATAAAAATCGCGCCTGACGATGGGATTCAAACTACGGCCGCAGCAAGGAAGCCCGATGCTCTAGCCATTAGACCACAATAACTCTTTTATTTCTTTCAAGGGTATTTCTTACGAACAGAAAACATACAGGCGTTAGGTATTTTCAAACCAGCAGAAACATTCCTAGCCGCATCTACAAGCAAAGAAGAAACACTTCACAGTATAATTATTAGAGTAAACAGTTGTGTAAAAGGGAAGCAAAATGGTGCACTGCATCAATAGTGGATACCAGTCTGGTTGGAAGTCTGTCTCCTATAGGTCATTAAGGTCGCGAGGTCGTGGGTTCAAATGCCGGCTTGGGTGAACGGCGTAATTCGATGGTGGCGAAGTGGAAAAACGCCTATGCCCCTTGCAATGGGGACTTGTTAAGGATCCCCTGGTGGTCAAAAGTAATTCGGAGTCCACCACTACGGAGTGCCTCATAATAAATCGTGGTTTTGGCACGTAAAACCCTAGAATACAATAAAGGACTTTCAGCTGTGAAATCATCTGAGTGAAATGTGACTGCGAAGATGCAACTGGTTCTGCATTCCGATCTAACATGTTGGGCCACAATCACACGTATACTTAAGTCGTGCCTACGCCAAATGGCTCTGTCACGTGACCGCCGCACGTTGACTGCGATAACGGTTTACATGCCATGTATGGCACATTCCCTCAGCGAAGCATTGACCGAGAATCGGACGGCACATATCGTGCCAACGCCGACCCGCTCTTTGAAATGTCCGCCGCTTGTTGATGGTGTAAAACTTCATTTGGGCCTAGTTGGTACATAATTCTGAACTTAACGTTACAGCGCAAACACCTAAGATGAACCACAGAAGGAAGACACGACACACACTGGCACAGCGCCAGTGTGCCTCGTGTCTTCCTTTTGTGGTTCGTCTTAAGTGTTTGCGCTGTAACGTTAAGTTGTTGATGATGACCACGATTTTCATACTATGGCATAATCACAATGTGATATCAACCATGACGCGGGCGGTACGTTTAACCCATTCTCTTCCGCGGCCGAATTTTCGCCGACCACCCAAAGGACGTATGTTTCTGGCTATTTATCACAGGTGACAGCACATTGCAGGCTATTTTTTACTTGTTCTGGGTTTTGCACGCTAGATGGACATATTTTCCTACACTTTCAGCAGGAGTTGGTTGCAAAACATTGGAAAGACACCTGCTCGTCAAACTCCACTCTGTTGTTGTAGCCGTCGCAACCGGAGTTCCTGGCTCGGTAAAAAAGCGTACAGGTTTCCGAGTGGTTTCTTTTTCTTTTTCAGCGCATACCCCCGAAAACTATAAGGCGGAACCATTCGATGCTGCGCTTAGTTTTCGAGGGCCAAGTTAAAAAACCCAGGAGGCGTTCTGATCGAAAAAAAGAAATGCAAAACAGCACTGCGCGTTCCTGCTCGTCCTAAACTTTTATTGTGCTTGCCTTATAGTTTTTTTTACCGCATGTGACGGGCAAACCTTTTGGGAACAAAATAAATCCGACATTCTGTAGATGCCATGTCTGTAGCAGATTTTAGAGCATTTTTCTTACAACGTGGCACGCCAGACGCTGCGGAGCGCCGAACGGGTGGAAACGAAGGGTTAAAATAAATGAAAATAAATAAATAAACAAACAAATAAATAAATAAATAAATAAATACATTCGCCAACTGTCTCTTTGAGTTGATGGCTGCGTGTTGATAATGATTATCATTTCCAAACTATGGCGCATACCCTCAACGGCAGGTCGGTCAAGATGCGACCGGTACATCTAAAAAATTGACAGTAACTTAAGTATCGTTACGTGATTTGAATGCGAAAGCACTATGGCTTCTCTAATTATTTGGTTAAGTCCATGACACGTGACGTCATAAATTGTCGCGTGTCCTTAACAACTGTACTTTAACTGACGTTAATTCACTTTAGTCTACCTTAATCCACTTACCCCCTTGCTGTAATTTGTAAAAAACCTTAATTCACCCTAATCAACTATAATTCCCGTAATCCACCGTAGTCCTATTTGTACCAAACTTAATCCACCTTAATTCACCTGCAATCACCTTACTTCACCTCAATTCACTTTACTCTACCTCAAGTCACCTTTCGCTAAGTTTTCATAACTCTAATTCAATTTAATTCACTCTAACTCACCTTAATTATCTTTAATTCACTTTAATCATCAATAAAAACCGTTAATATACGTTGCTATACCGTTTCCTATCTTCTGTATTACTACTGGCGGCACACAAGACGCTTATGACGTCATGTTGATTTCTTTTTTCTTTTTTTGGTGCCACTGGTTGCGGACAAAGCCGGCTTTCCTGCCGCGTGGGACGTGCAATGTTTTCAGATGAATAAAGAAAGAAGAAGGAATGCAGGCCAACACAAGGAGCTGCCATATTGCGTAGCACGGGTTCAGGCTATGCGCCATCTTCCTGTACGCCAGAGGCTCAGGAACGAAACGGGCACATCTATAGAATTTCATAGACAGCCACTTCACAAAAGCTTCGCTTCACATGGATTCCAGAATACACGCTGGATATCTGTACTCCCTATTCTTTTACTGCACCATATGTAATCTCCTCGATACTCGTACCTACAATATCTGTTTAATAGTTTGTACCTAGCTGTTATTTATCTATGAAGGGATGCACACGCGTTACGTATCGCTATTTTTTTCGTGCACATCGTAAATAAAGTATTCATAAACAGCGTTGACGCCAATAGATACATTCATCCGAAACCATATTAGTAAATGTGTGCATCCGTTAACGACACGTACTGTGGCTACACTCGCTTGCTTTAGTTGCGTTACTTGTTGCCCCACGCGTCACGCTTTTGGACCAACGCCACGTTTGGATCAAAGCGAATGGCTCTCTTTAGCTGCTGCCACTGTGGGCCGCGCTGACCACCAGCATGGGCAGCGTGCGAGTGCGTGATCTATATTAAGCGAGCTGCAGGACACAGCAGTCGTCGCCAAACGCCGCCAGCCTTTTTCGAGACGCAGTTTATTTCCTTGCTCTACGTTTTCTGGACACTGTCAAGTTCCGCCATGCTGCAAACATTTGAGCCAATCGGAGAGGCCGTAGCAGCCTTTTGAGCCAATGGGAACTGAGAAGATGGCGAATTCGACGATATGGCGGAGTTTGACAATGTCCAGAATACCATCGCTTGGCACTGTCGGATTCTGCCACGTTGGCCATTTCAACGAATCAGAGAGGCTGTTGGGGCTCTACGAGCCCATGCAGAGCTAACGATAGGGAATTCAACATATGGCAGAATTTGACAGCGACGATAATAGCACGCCCCTGGTCTGTGCACTGCTAGCTCCAAAAACTACCACGTCAACCTTGTTTAAGAACCTACCTTTCACGCCCGCTATGTTGCAACCGCTCTATTACAACCGCTATATTACATCAATCTATTTTATCCTTCGCCGCCCACGATTTAGTTCACCGTCCCTTGGCATCCCGCTCTGTTATGTTACTCTGTTCATGACCTCCGTTTGTCTGTTCGGCGCATTATTCGCTAAAGCCCACTTCCCTTCCGCTCAGTTGGGCGGTAGTGTTTTCCTACCACTGCTGCCGTTTGCCACCCGGCGCGACGTTTTTCCCTAACATGGAACCCGACTTGAAATAGGAACCGGGTCCGGATAGAACAAAACAAGAAGGGAATCGGTTCTTACGTGCTCCCTGGCTCCCTCAGCGCTCTCCGGTGTCGAAGACTCGGCGAGACTAAGGTATGCGATTACTTCGTCGCATGCCTCGGCAAGTACTGGCCGCTTCCGAAGAGCCGAGCTGTGTCCAACGACCGCGTACGGCGACGTGTCCACTGTGAGCCGAGTAGCGGCGAGACGCGTTCCGGGCAGTGCGCATGCACTGTTGACTCAGGCCTCGCCTGCCTGCCTGGCTGCCAGCTCCAGCGTAGCTAGCGTACGTGTGTGTGACCAGCCGGTCCGGAAGGGCCTGCCCGGATGCGAGCGATGTACGGGGCGACTCACACCGTCGTGTACCTATACGGGCTTTCGCAGCGAGAGAGAGAGATAACAAAAAAAGAATGAATCGGGCAAGGAATGGGCTTTCGTTTGCTGTCGTCTGCTGCCCTGCACGCGCACCACGAGGAAGCGCCATTTCAGTAGTCCATCACTGCCTGATGAGAGGCTATGGACCATTTTTTTTTTTTTTTGCGCTCCTCATACGTTGAAGATTTGTGTTGCCGGATCGCTTCAGCTGGGTACCCAAACTCCGTGCTTCGGCGTTAGTGTAGAGAGTTCTTTCATATTTTTTGTTTTGTCTAGCCTGCAATTACTACTGTGAGAACAATTTGATCTCTGAGCTCGAAGAACCATGGAAACCGAGGGGCTCTACCTTCCTTCTTCTCTTTGTTTTATTAACAGCCGTATACAGCCAATGAATTCCGTCATGGAAAGCATGCAAGAAATCAGCCGCCTTTTTTAAAATTCAGATGTGGAATTAATAAAAGGCCAGTGCAAGGGGAAGAAAAGACAACTTGCCGCCGATGAGGCGCGAACAACACACAACCTCACTTATCCACTCTCGGTGCTCGGCTTAGTATACATACTCAGATACTCAAGAAAGTGGGCGGGGGGTCGTCGAGTCGGGGGGACGAGGTTGAGCGCGGGGCGGTTGCTGCTCAATTGGCAGGGCAGCGCATGCATTGTCCGGAAGCATTGGGTTCGGCTAAAATAAAGGTTGACCAAAATATTACGGCGACCAAATATACAGGTAATCACATATGTAACGTACTATTCTATGTACGTTACACTATTTTTCCACAAAGTCCCTACACCAGTTTAGACATTTGTCCCTTCGCAGCACTACATTTGAGGTGCCCCTGGGGTAGAATACGTCCGACTGACTGTGTAACCACTGTAGGCCTTTTGCGAACTCACACCAATTCCACCTCGCACTTCTTAAAGCGACACACCTTTCGCCATGCGTGGGCTGCATATCCCTGTGGATTTCGATGGGCGATCCCCCCTTGCTCCATAGAAAACGAATCAGGCTACGTTGCTCGTACGCCGTGGACGTGTGAAGCACAACGGCCACCTTCAACAGCTGACAGCACCGCCGTGCCGCTGAACTACCGGCAGATAAGGCTGGGCCGACCCAAGAAAGGTCCACCACTGGAAATGGGTATGTTGACTTCAAATTTACAGCCGTAATTTGGCTAAAAAAATCGGGGCAATCACTTTTTGATTCGCCCTCGCAGTTAAGCGCGATCTATAACAATATGTTGGTTTGCCTCGTGCAGGCTGTAAATTTAGAAGTTGCACGATTATGAGTAAAACCAGTTGCATGTGTACAAATTTATTCTTATATTAGCGGAATCACGGGAACTTACAGTCTACCTCGTCACGTACTTATGAAACCAACGCCACTTCCTCAGACTTCCACTTTCTAACAAACTAATAGCAGATATGGGTGGAACTTTGATGCAATTTGAGTGCACTAGAATATTCAGGACCACTTTCATTAGCTTTTGCATCTTTTACTCCACCAAGCTACTTCTAATACACTACAATGCACTGAAGCACAACACAATACAATATAATACAATGCAATTTTATTTCCATCAAAAAGACGAAGGAGGCTGCGGGTAAAACCTGATCCTAGGAGCAGCTTGACAGGAGCTCCACAGTACAATGCAATCGGCGGCAGCAGCAAACGGGAAACACTTCACGAAATGTGGAAACACATGTCAAGCAGATATCAAGGGGAAAAAGGAAGCTTAACAAAATGCCTAGATTGACACCAAAACTTACGTGCCTCGAAAGAAGCAAAAGTAACGCGGAGATTCGTAATTAAATGATTTATTTTCATAAAGAAAATTCGGAAGACGCTTAAGCTTTGCCTTTAAAAGTGGAACGCGATAGCATTCAAAGATCCTTGACTGCTTGTCGCGCGTCCAGGCAACTGTAGCTCATGCAAACGTAACGTTTACCGGGAAACGCTGGCGGCGAACGCTATGTACGAAGGAGAGCTTTCTGGTAGAAACGCGCCCTCTTGCATGGGCCGCGATGCGGTGAGGGCGAGCGCCATCTGAAGGTGTTGCAAAGAACCGGGCACACAGCTCAATAGGCTCCGTGATTCGCGCACTAGCGTGCGCAAATCTCGGTGGCTTTCGGCTGGTCTAGGAGTAGTAGAAACTATGGAAAAGGGGTTTGTGTTTGTTTCTGCGTAGCAGAATGATGGTTTCTTGCATATTGAAACTAAAAGAATACGCTATCATGTCCGTAGGTTGTGTGTGAGTCGTACTTTACAATTTTCTGACGTATTTTACTTTGAGAAATTCAATTACTTCAGTAACTTTGCGCTTCACGGAACGCCTGCGTAGTTGGGTATGCGTGGTTCACAGTGTCTTATGCTGAAATTATGGTCGACGCTGGACGCGGGACGCCACAGCCGGATTTTCTGCGACAAGAGGCCCTTCACGCTATCGCGCGTTAAAGATGAATTCTCATTCACACAGCTTCTAGAACTTCCGAAAACAATGACCACTCTAAATGTTCACGATAAACAATGTATTCTTCCTTTAGAAACGAGATACCTAAAAAAATGTTCAAACGAGTCATCAGCAAGAGTCCTAAAATTTGTTTTCACTAATGGTACAGCAACAGATGCAGGTGCTACGATGGCGTTTAACGTCCCTGCGCAGCACGTGAGCAAGTGTTGGTGGTTGGCTCATCAGACGTATTCTACGACAGCTGAACTCTTCGGTTATTTGTGAGCAGTCACATTCATATCTGAAAGCACATGCTTTAGTCGATGGACAGCTTGCTTTTTCACAGGAACAGCCGCGCAGACGCTGACTGCATTACAATGTTAAGGCCATAATCAATTAACCTGATATACAACTCCTAAAACACTAAACGTTGCCTATGGCTGACGATTAAGTTTGTTTTTAGTGTATTCTGGAGCTCGTCTGTATTGAAGCAAATGAGACGGTGAACACTACGACCGCTGCTGTACGGAAGTTGGGCACCTTTGATTGAATTGAATTTACAATGTCACGTACAAAGGCTTCACAGTAAGTTTCAGTGGATTCCCTCCCGCATTGGCATTGCTGGCAACGAAAAAGCCGATGCAGAAATCTGACATTCGAAATCACTTTGGGTCACTTTGGTTTCCACCACATGTGCCGTGCGTAACCAAGAGATTTCGTCGAGAGGAAGCCTCATTTCTATTTCGAATAAGGAGAGGATCTGCTAGTACACCAGCATGGTTATTTAAAAGGGGGCGCATCAATTCTGCGAACTGTACCGCATGCGACGAGACGAGTAATATTACTAGGAGTAATCGCCGATCATATGGTACAGAACTGTACCGCGATCTTAACATACTCAGCATTATTAATCTTGTGAAATTCAATGCTTTTATATTCGCATATCGAGCAATTAAATACCATCACCCTCTTAAATTTGTCTTCTTGCAAGGACTTACCAATACAAATTACACGTTTTCTCTGAATAACAGCTTTTTCCTAAAGTCCGCACTAACCACAGTACCAAAAGAGTTCGTTTTGCTTTAATTAAATCGTGGAATTCCTTGCCTTATAATATTAAAGCTGCTGTTTTCGTGTCATCGTTTAAACGTTTGCTTCGTCATTTCATTCACCAATAACACAATATGGCAAATGAAATAACCCGTCCTTCATTGTTTTTTGCTGGATAATGACTATGTATTCATTGACTAGAATCGTTTAATCACTGAAATGTTTGTACGTGCTTAATTATTTAATTAATAATTCTGTTAATGCTCGTATTTTATTGCGTTTGTTTTTTATTACTCTTGGTTTTGGTGTTTAGTAGTTTGACATTTCATAGAACATACCATAGGAGGTCCCCTTAGAGTGTTTTCACTATGGGACCTCCTTCTGTACAATATCATATCCAACTTGGCGTATGCTTTTATCAGGATAGACTTCGAACTTCAAACAGGAGACATGGAACACTTTCTGGGGCCTGCCCGAAATTGCGAGGACGCTCTGCTGAAAAATCTGCAACAAAAGGACCTTCCGCATACGTGCCTGCAACACCTTGTGTTCTCCAAAGGACCACTTATAACCCGCGAAGAAACTTCACGTCTCCTTACCGCATTCTTAAAAAAGATTGGTCTGATGGAGATGTGGTGAGACACCGCAGTGACTTTTTTTTCTGATTGCCAGACTAAATCCGCCTGTTGCTACCTAGTGTTGCGTACTCCAGAGTAGCGTATCGTACTGCTGCCGAGTTGTAGCGGCGCCTGCCTATCGAAGCTCGACCGAAGTTACTTATTGGGTATCGTGGCGTTGTCGGCGGGCTGCAGGCATCCGGTAGAACATGGAGACCAAGCGAGGACGAGACAATTTCTAGTGTGAAACTTGCACGGTTTGTTCAAAGGTTGATGAAATATGAAGAGAAGAGAATGAAGTGATCAAAAGTACATTTCGGAGCCCCTTAAATAGGCTCTCTACAATCGTGGGAGGGATCTTGCTTCCGTCGACGTCACGTGACAGGTGCAGAAAGCCTGCTGCAAGGAGGAGGCCATCCCGCCTCCTGGAATTGTAGACGCTTGTCCGTCTCCCTTGCGCGTTGCTGGTTCGTGGAAGTTCTCCTTTTGACCGTTCGAGGAACGGGTCCCTCTAAAGTCGCACACGCACACATAAAAGAGGCCTGTACACTGCGGGGCTTCCGCCAGACCGGCAGACACTGGAAATAGTCATGGCGAATCAGGAAGTCACGTTTCATTTCGACGAGGCCTGGTGGAAAAAGGTCGGGTGAGAGAAACTTCTTTCTGCACGAGGTGCGGGACGCCAACCACAGCAGGCGAAGTCACGCCTCATTTCGACGAGGTAGGGTGAGAGATTTTCGGTTGAAATTCCTTTCTGCACGTGGTGCCAGACGCCAACCTTAACAGCATCTCCGGCGGGGGAGGAAGATCTCGACGCGTAGGGGCCAGCAGCCGCTGTGCGAGGGATCGACGTTTCAGTAGAAGAATTCCCCTTAGAGGTGACGAACCCTTAGTTCGTAGCTGGTAGATTCCTGGGAGTGGTCATCAGTCCCCGTGGCGCTTTTGTGACGCTTTTGTGACGCGCGTCCTTCTCCCCTGAACACTAAAAACAGCCATTTCTTGAAAGCATTAAGACGTGGTTATTAAAATCAGCTTACAATTGGCTACGCTTCGGAAAAAAACGTTTGAACAAACGTGAAAATGCCACGCAAACCGGGATGAGCATGAGGCTTTCGTTACTCTAGGGACAACGACTCAAACCGTCGGCATTGCCGTTAAGCTTATCCTTCTTGTAGCGAATATCGAAGCTGTACTGTTGAAGAGCCAAGCTCCAGCGCAAAAACGACCGTTTTTCGTAGACATGGACTGCAGCCATGTGAGGGGACAGTGGTCAGTTCCTATGGGGAACCTTGCACCAGCGATATAGCAAGCTAGCTTCTGCACCGCCCATACTACGCAGGCGAATTCCTTTTCTGATGTACTGCATGCTTCCTCACGAACTGAAGGCTTTCTACTGGCGTACAGTACAGGGTGCTCGTTCTCGTCATCTCTCTTTTGACAGAGCACCTCCCCTATACCCCTGTCGCTGGCATCGCACTGAAGAATGAATTGCTTAGGGTAGTCGGGCGCGTTCAACACTGGCCGACTCGTTAGTCCATTCTTCAGCATACTAAAAGCCTTTTCTTTTGCGTCATCCCACTTTACCGTTTGTGGTTCTGTTTTTCTTAGAGCATCCGTTAAAGAACTCGCAATCTCGGAATACTGCGGGATATATCTTTGGTAATAACCGCCAAGAAAAGGAAGGGTCTAATGTCCCGCTTGGTGCGTGGTTGCGGGAAGTTGTCTATTGCGGTCAGTTTAACCTCGGAAGGCCGACGATGGCCTTGCCCTATTAAGTGACCCAGATAAGCTACCTCCTCGCGCGTCAGCGCGTGCCTGACTTCACGTACTCTTACCCGCCGTGGTTGCTCAATGGCTATGGTGTTGGGCTGCTGAGCACGAGGTCGCGGGATTGAATCCCGACCACGGCGGCCGCATTTCAATGGGGGCGAAATGCGAAAACACCCGTGTACTTAGATTTAGGTGCACGTTAAAGAACCCCAGGTGGTCGAAATTTCCGGAGTCCTCCACTACGGCGTGCCTCATAATCAGAAAGTGGTTTTGGCACGTAAGACCCCATGATCTAATCTTGACGTACTCGTTTGAGGCGTGGTAACACTGGGTCGATACGAGACCGACAAGACACTCACGTCAACGATTGATCAACTATTTAGTACAGTGCGTCACTGAAAGCATTTTATCATACCAAGCCGACAGCGACGCAACTGACGAGCGCGAGTTGTCGCACAGCGACGGGCTTTCTTGTCGACGGCACCGACAATATCAGCGTGCCGACCATCGTTCGACCAAACCCTGTGCGAGCGGCCATCGAACTGACAACGCTAAAGCGACAGCGCCTTCGCTTGTATATATAGTTAATCGCGCTAACGGTGAGTCCAAACATGCCTACTAAGTTGAAACGCGCAAGCTTCAACCCTATCAAGCTGTGCACATGAAGTTTGTGGAAATGTTGATCCCGTTCAGCGGAGGTTAAGCCTCGTCGTGTTCGTGCAGCCGCTACCGGCGGACTTGAACTGAAATGTCAGCAGTTAGAATGAAGGAAAGTGCTCTGATAGTTCATTTCTGTCCTTAGCGATTTGAAATAAAGTACACTTCGAGCGGCGCGTACACAATAACCGGCAAGTGGCGACACAGCGCTGTGCCACTATCTGTACGTCACCGTACCCGGCCGCAGGTCTCATTCGCTACGTAGATGGGTGGGTCTGTGCGTGTTGTTATGCTCACAACTTTATCGATTCCAGCGATGTACTGTTTACCTCTGCGTGAAATAGGAAACAAGCAACGGTGCATTCGGTATACAGCATCATAAACAACGGTCCTCGCTCAGTATCCCAATGGTGTCGATGGTGATATCCGCGTTTTCGCGAAAGAACAACACCGCCTAAAAGTGAGAACTTAATGTATGCGAGCACAGCTTTCTCTAATGATGTTTTGTGGCAAGCGTGAACTGTAAGTATGATGGAGTTTAGAAAAAGCGAAAATCGGCATTAAATATACAGCCCATAATATGTTATGTGGATCACAGTTGCCGCTGTTTAATTGGTTCGGCCGGTCATATTGACTCGTCTCAGTGTGGAACAACCCGGCACGTATGCGCAGATACGTATGTTTTGCTAGGTTTGACATTATTTTATATCAGCGATGCACCTTTTACACAATATTTATCGCTAATAACGATCTGTGTCTGTAGATGTCGATGTAAACAAGTGCACCGCTATGATAAATCCGGCGCGGAAGGCTGCACTCTAAGACTTCTCGAATATGCGAAATGTCTAAATTATGTTTAAAAGGAATACAGAAAGCGAGCTCCAAGTGCAGAAGTCGTCGACAACTAACTGCAAGGCATCCGTGCAGGCAAAGGGAACTCAGCGTGCCTTCGTCGGCGGCACTGTTTGCACAACGGCGCACTCAGGCCTGCTCACACAGTAGTCGTTGAGTGCTTCATGGCTTCCAGGAACGACATTCTGCCCAGGAGAAGTCATTAATAATGATTCGCGATCCACAAAACGCAAAACTGACGCGCACTCAACGTGGGCGCAGGTACACTAATCAACCGGCGAAAGCCCCGGCACCCTTCCAAAACGTTTCCAGCGGTGTGCGGCAGAGGGCAGCACAGGAAAATGAAGAAAGGGCGGATTGTAAAGCAGCGACCCGGTGCGTCCATACCGCATGCAGAACCCGCAGCAACTGACAGAGGAGGTCAACCAAACGCACATCCGCGTACTCTCCTCCTCCGCGGCACTTCGCTCAACGCCACCTAGAGGAGCTAGGCGGTGTTGCTTTGCCGCGCGCTCAGCCCGCTCCTTCGTACCTTCCCCGGCGCGCGATTAGCTTCTAGGGCGATTCTGTTCTACACCTCACCCGCCGTGGTTGCTCAGTGGCTATGGTGTTAGGCTGCTGAGCACGAGGTCGCGGGATCGAATCCCGGCCACGGCGGCCGCATTTCGATGGGGGTGATATGCGAAAACACCCGTGTACTTAGATTTAGGTGCACGGTAAAGAACCCCAGGTGGTCAAGATTTCCGGAGTCCCCACTACGGCGTGCCTCATAATCAGAAAGTGGTTTTGGCACGTAAAACCCCATATATTATTATTATTCTACCCCCTCCGGGCGCGTCCCTTCCAGGCGCCTTCCTCCTACTGCGTTCGCTTCCATCGATGCTTCAAACATACCAACGCCGATTTCACTGGCGGCCCATGTGCGTCTGCGCGTAATATTTTTACACTAGCACACCACGCGCAAACTATGCATCACAGATGCTGAAACACTATTTACACTAAACTGCCGTATGTTGTAATGTAATGTAATGAGGAGGGAAGATAACCGATGGTCATTAAGGGTTACGAACTGGATTTCAAGGAAAGGGAAGCGTAGCAGCGGATGGCAGAGAGTGAGGTGGGCGGATGAGATTAAGAAGTTTGCAGGGACCACATGGCCACAATTAGTACACGACCGGGGTCGTTGGAGAAGTATGGGAGAGGCCTTTTGCCCTGCAGTGGGCGTAACCAGGCTGATGATGATGATGATATTTGCAGGCTTTGACGTAAGCACACGTGGTGGCGCAGAAGTCCTTTGTTGTTTCACAGGACTGCTTTTCTGCAGTAATTATTTTCTCGTAAATGCAAGCATGTATTTTCTTAGCTCTCATCTCACTCATTGAGTACTCTTTTGGTTCTTGTCGTGATAGGTCGAAGGGTGTTGCATTTTTCACCATTGTCTACGTTTCTAGTCTGTAAGCTTTTTTTCCTTTTTTTGGGTATTAGACAAGTTGTCTTTCTGCAAGTTGCTTTTGTTATGAATATTTATTGCAATGCGTGTATGAAATCGTGATTACTGTCAGTTTTTGTGTTCTTGCCCCAGTCGAATTGCGTAGGGCTCAGGAGCTCACCAAGCTGGTGCCCTTCCTTCTTTAGCTCCCTGCTGACTGGAGTAGAAATTGTTTGATTGAGTGCTTGATTGATTGATTGAATTAGAGTGACAAGCGTCCTTGCCGGGCAGAAGAGGGCTACGAAATCACGCACCTTTCTTTCTTTCCGTCCCCCACCGTGTGCCAAAAATGTGTTTTGCTCCGAACGTGATTCGTGGGGAATACCTTGTTCCCAGTTGCCGTTAGAAACGCAGTGACGAGCTGCTTGAGCTAAGTGCTGTGTTTTGGACTATACGCGAACAGTATTTGAATGACCTACGGCCATTATTCACCCGAGGTAGCCGGGTTTAGAAGTTTGGGGTGCAGCGCCACCTGGATATCACAAGGCATGTGCATTCTACTTGATGCCGTCTTGCTACTATGCCACAGAATTTCCGCGGCCAGGCCTGGCGAGACGAAGACGATGACGTCACAAACACCGCTGCTTCCCATTGGATCCCCATTGGATTCTATAGTAGTCGGGCCAGTTAGCATGACGTCATGAGGCGGAGTGCGCAGGTCTTGTGCTAGTTAGGTGGCCTTGTGCAAGCTTCAATGCCATGTGCTGTTACATCACGGGGAAAGCAGATATTTTGTTGAGAACTTCATTGGGAAATTAACTTATTATTAATTAATTTATTATTTGTTTTTTTCCCACACGTATGCAATACGCAGAGAAAAACCAAACCAATTTTCGAACAAATAAGGGGTCAGAGCTTTTGTAGCGACACCTGAGTCAGGCTTGGGTTGATGAAACGGATAATAACAATAGCGGCATATGACAATAAAGACCCAGGCCTTTCTTTTAAAACTGCACTCTTGCGCATTTCATTTTTAAATTACAAAAAGTCTCTCGAAGCCTGCGTCACCTAAACTCGAGCATTACTGTTTGTTCCGGGACGCCTTTCGATTAATATTTTTACAATTGGGTACGGCTGCCGGAATGTCGTCATCGACAGTGACATTTTATGTTATGCTTTACTTTATACGTATCACTGCTAGTTCTTTATTTCTTTTAAAAGTATTCTTGCTCCCAGCCTGCTAAGTCGCGTATATGTCCATTTTTTGTAACCTTGTTTACCAATGCCTACGCGTTGCCTATAGAGATGGCCGACACCGCAGCACGTGGCGATTGCGGCTATGCGAAAACAATTGGTCATGTTCTTTGTTGCAGTACAGTGTGCAGAGACAATCGCTTTCGGTCGTGCTGAACCAGTTGTACGACCAGCCTCTATCCGAAGAAAGAATTCTGAAACATCGACGCGACTTAACGCCGCATCAGACAGCCGTTCAAGCGCTACTGCGTTTCTTGAGATCGACCGGCCTGTGTGAACGTCTGTGAATGGAACTGCCTTTCCCGTTAGCTGTTCTCTCTTTTTCTTTCGTCTTTTATGCGTTGCATATTGCAATCACTCAGTTCAGCCCTTGGGCGTGGCCGGGCAGCCACCATTGAGGGTATGAGCCATTGTTCATTGCTGCGCGTCTCATATGTGGGTCTATTCTCTTTTAAGTTTGCTATGTTTGTTACTAAGTTGCTTCTATTTTTATGCGTTGCATATTGCAATCACTCAGTGCAGCCCTTGGGCGCGGCCGGGCAGCCACCATTGACCTTTAGCGCAACCACGTGACGTGACGTCACGACAGCCGGAGGAAAAGCTGGGCCCCAACTCGCGCAATATGCAACGCATTCTTGGCTTAACCAAGCTAAGCCTGGCCATTTTTTGTTGATCTTTTTTTATCCCTCTTTGTCGTCTTTCCAGCCCCCATATCTCCCCTCCCCCCGCCCCCTCCTCCGCCCAGTGCAGGGTAGGAAACCGGAAACTCGCCTTGAACCGAAAAGGCAGGGAGGGGAAACTTCCGTGCCTTTCCTCTCTCTCTCGCTTGATTCAGAAGAGAATAGCTTTTGAATTTCCTTTTCTTATCTTAGCTTGTTTGAACCGCCTTACCTTATGGCTTCCTCTTGAATAATTTCTCGTATCTTTCGCGTCAGCCATCCATTCCTCAGCTGATACCTCACAGTGAGCTCACGTCACAACTTTGCATGAAAAAAAAAAGACAGCTACAAACGTGCGTTTCCCAGGTCACCAATGGGGAACAGATGCAGCACTGGCGACACAGTGCGCCACTGTGCCTACGAATAAATTCGGTCGCGATCGCCGAAACGGCGACTTGGCATCCTTTTCTGGAGCGATGAGGAGGCACATTCTCATCGCGCTTGTTTGTTTGTTTGTTTGTTTGTTTGTTCTTCCTTTGCACAAATGGCACGTGCCCAGCGTGGGCGTTTGGCCAAGAACTGGGCGGTTTGGAGAAAGTGGACGAAAAAAAGAAGTTTAGGAAAATAAATGCTAGGGGAATATGTATTCTTCTCGGTGTTCAAAGTGGAATGGTCATCATGCCATTCTGCGTGTACCTTCTTCGTCCTTCGTCAAATTGCGAGCGCTGCACAAACTCCATCAAGAGGCACATCCTGCCGGCGCCTTTCATTCGCAACGGTTTGCAACAACCAAGTCTCTGTTTATTGACGTTCGTGTACAGTTAAAATCAACATACCCTTCTTTTTTTTCACCTTTTGTTCGTCGAATGAAACCCGGCTTTGCACCCACCGAAAGTGTAAGCTTCACATCTTGACTCGCGAAAGAAAACCCAAGGTAAGGATGACAAAAACGGCAGCAACAGGATATTCGGGAGCGACGAACAGATTTCTACAGGGCACAACAAACTGGTCGCAACCCGTAAACAGCAGCTGTGTCAAAAAGTTTCATAAAACATTTTACTCGGTACACTCCACAGGTTTGGCTCAGCAATTCCTGCGTTCTAGCCGAAACATGTATGCTGTGCCAGCTTTCTCACTTGCCCAAGCACGAGCGACTAAAGCGCGCCGACGTAACGCCACCAGACAGTCTTTCTTTGATCTTCTTCGTTCGATCGTGCGCGCGGCGTGTGTAACGAATGAAGCGACTGCTTTTTAATGCAACTCTGAAAGCGATAGCTCTCTCTCTACTGTCCCCACTTCCGCGATTCAGCCGCAATAAGCAGTCTACCGCGCAGGAATCTCCCATCTTGTAATTCAAGTGCTCAAAGATAACTCGGCCCACACTGTGGCCAAACAGAGTAAACCGCAGACTGGCGGCTCTGCTTGGCTACATTTCAGATTTTCTTTGTTAGGAAACTTCCGGCGACTTCGATACTTCACATTCTTTAGAACCTGTGTCCGTGCGTGTATGCGACATAAGTGTGCCAACCACAAGGTCACTGAGAAAAACACAACTGAATTTCTTCGTAATTAACATGCATAAAACTGAAATTGAGAAGTGCACTGGAAAGTTCGCGATGCCAAGTTTGGACTACAGTCCTAAACTTCAAATTACATTCGCACGCAGAGGAGAAAAACCAACTTTATCGCGCAATCCCTGGTCCGTATACTTTTGCTCACCGAACTGAAAAAGAAAAAAAGATGTCATCACTTGAATCGCAAATATTGAAAGGAGGTCACCAGAGCAGCCTGGAAATGTTTTGTCACTTTAAGTAATAGGATATCAATCACATCACTTTCGAGATTTTCAGGCAGCATTGTAGTTCCCCTCAGGTCACAAAACCTTCACTTGCAGGCGCCGGGAAAGACCTGCAACGTTTCTTCTACTCGACTTACTTTTCAATGACGCTTATTTCTAGAGAGCCTTGTTACTTGTGGTTCCAGCAGTTACACAACTGTCTTGACTTCTGTGACATATTAAATGCTTTGGCATCGCCAAGGCGAGGAGCTCAATGTTTTGCAATTGTAACCAGAGAAACGACCGAGAAATAACAGCTGCAATGACGACTCGACGAAGAGCAGCCTTGCGCTACGACAAACATTTACTCTGCTGTATACTTCAGCTGATCACTCTATCAGGGCGCCTCAAGCCAGGTTATAATAGGAGACATTAAGCGACCCCAATAGACAGGCGAGTCAAGGTGAGCTTTATTTTTTTTCTCCCTCCGATTTCAGGAAACAGGACCATCGGTGGTTGCCATTCTCTGCACGCACGAAACGTTGCTTTGAGGGGCGGAGTGTAGCCACGCCACTGGCGTCCATGTCATCACTCCAGGCCATCATGTCCACACTCAACGTGTTCCAATAGTTTCACCGGTGTAGCACTAGTGTCGCACCGGTGTCACAACAATGCAGCGCACGAATACGCGCGTCTCACTTACTGTATTTTCTTTATTAACTTTCTCTCACCCGCAAACTACAGACAACAAACGAGAAGATATTTCTACAGAGTCAAACAAGGTGCGCGCGGTACACCGTATCAAAGGCGTCGCTTGAACATTTGGGCCATGTCGTATGTACAGGGTGTGGCAGAGCGGCGCGGTTTCTTCTTCCCTTTCCTCTACTTACAACGCGTCGCGCCAGCAATTCTTCCCGCGGAAGAACAACACGTATATGTATACGCCTGCGCACTCCACTAACGCGGCCATTTAATACACACGCACACATAATCGCCGACTGCCGCCTGCTACTCGAACCTTCACGCTGCTTAACTGCTCGGAAAGAACGCGACGAGAAAACAAAGGTCACGTGTCATGTGTGTCAGCGCATGCGCATTTATGCTCGTGTATGTAAATGTGTACTACTCTTATATGTATACATATATGCGAGTTCGACGCCACCGTTACTGGCGATTTGTACATTTTCAGAAAGAGAGAGGGAGCCTGGGAAGGAAACGAGGGTGCCAGAACTGGAGATCGGTGGAGTGCGGGGGGGGGGGGGGGACACTGCCTCGGCGCGGTTTCGTGCTCCTACACACACGTTCGGACGAGGCTCACTCTTCGGAGACGCTGCGGTCACGTGACGGAAGTCACGTGGTCTTATTCACGTGCCTGCGATTCGGCCCGCCTGGTGAACCGTGCGACTTCCCGACCTCCTTCGCCCACAAGACGTATAAAATCCACAAGGACGTCGGACTTTGAAAATCGAATAGCCGAAACAAAACAAGAAAAGGAGAAAGAGAAAGAAACGGTTACAGCGAGATTCGAAAATTTTGCTAAGAGTCGGCTTGAAGGAAGGAAATCAGGGGTAGGCGGCAGATGAGGGATCCCGCGCAGATTGTCACCATTGATGTGAGAAGAAGAATGAAATGATTGATGTCTCGCCTGGATTTTTGCCATCAGTCCAGTAAGAAATGTTAAGGAACAACGGTAAGAAGAGAAAAAGAAGAAAGCACTGCATGTAATGTCATAAAACGCTTTTTCATCTCTGCAGCGGTAATGTTAATCTTATTATTGCGATACACGTAGTAGCACATATTACTTCACAATGATACCATTTTAAAAACCGTTTCTTCCTTTGTCTGAGATCAACAACAGTAGTCACTACGTTGGGATGTCCTGAGCATTTAAAGCGATTGTATGCAATCGAATCGCTCGTTTAAATTTCTTCAAACGCACTGGATAGTCTTTCATGGAAATACACGAGTAAGCCATGTATCACGAAAGCACTGGCGTTGTTCACCGGCCAAACTTTTGCGGACTGAGAACGTTAAGTTCGCAGTCTTTGTCGAAAGTTTCGAAGCCACTTCGCTCGTGACTGACTGTGCTATGCGGTTTCTGCTGGTCCCTGACGACATTTGAAGCTGGACCTGCGTTTAACGTCCCGACTGGACAAACCGTAGAATGAGCTACGAAAACGTTGGAAATTTTCCTCTCTTATTTACTTGTTCTGTCTTGTCACCTAGTCATAACCCTCGTGTTTTGTACTCTTGAAAATGTTTAGGTGGAATTCGGTAGCTTTTGTAAGAAAAGTGTTTTGGAGGCTATGGAAATTCAGTAGAAATCTTCAGAATACTAACAATTAAGTTTGTAAGGGAAAGTATCTGGCAGCGCTACAGGCTGCACAAGCTTTAGAAAGAGTCCTCGGTGTTCAGAGACCGGAATCCCTGTTATGCGCACTATGGGGAAAAAACAAAAACTGATGTGCCCGATTGCCCCGCCTTCATCGACTCCACAAAATAATATATACGTGTTTATTTTTGGATGCTATCTGATAATGCGGGATTTTTCATTATGGGAGCTATGAAGTACAAGCTTTTATTCAGAGTAGGCTACCTTGGTGGATAGCGCTGACGAGGCGCAAAATGACCTGGATGCTTTTCACAAAACCTCTATGTACTCTGTCGCTTTGTTTTATTTCAATTGTACCTTTTTTGTGCTTTTTTGCGTAGATAAGGTTTAGGCGGATGGGTAGAGACAGAATGAAATTAAAGTACTATACTGTGGTACGCTCACGCGCTTTTTTATTACGCGGCTCCACAAAATAATATATATTCGCATAATAATATTCGCATAATATATATTCCGCATTAGTTTGCGGAATAATTTTACTGTCTAGTGACGTACAGACACATCTACACCTCCGTATGCAATGGTCCGCTCCCGTCGAGCGTGTGTACTTAGAAAAACAGCACAATACTACCGCGTGTCTCACTTCTTACATCTACGTACGCAACGAGCTTGTAGCAGTGACTCCAGGGTTGCCTTGCTCGTTCGCTTCCTCCAGAGTTTGCGTGTGGGCCTAACACTGGAATAGCCACCTTGTTTTTTTTTTTATCTCAACGCTTTTGAAAGACACTATAATCTACCGGAATACGCGGCAGAGAGGCTGTTTTGATGCCCTACAGAAATTTCCGCCTGGGTTTCTAAACGCCAACATGCTCACGTACACTCGAACTATTCGCTGGGGGAGCAGCCATATTTCACGTTTCATCCGGAAGTCCTGCCCTGTCTGTTACATATTGCACCTGCGTGTTCGTTCATTACTTTGTCGCTGCTAACACGTCGCATAAATGCGCGCTATGCGAATGACGGCCACCGATATTGTGCTGACAACGCACGTACAGTCATCGTCAAAACGCTGCGAAAGCACTCGGCGAGTGGAAAGATTGTTCACCGTACCCTATGCTTAGTTGTTACTTAAAATGTCTCAGGCGCCTCTTCAGCTAGAAACATTACGGTCCTCCAAAATGGCCTCCTGTTTTGGAGCTGCGGAATCGCCCGACAGGACCCACGATTTGGCCATGAACGCACGGTACCGGGCAGTGGCTTGGAAAATTTTGACGAAGGGTGTAGTAGCCACGTTAGCGTTTCGCAGGTTTTCGTCCGCTCCTGTGGCGGAAAACCACAGAAAAACTTCACTTTTTTTTTTCTGCGGGATAGCTTATGGCTGCGTTGGATGCGTATATTCTTAAACATGGAGATAGTCAGCTGTTGGGTCGACAAGCGCAAAACCAACTTCGGAACAGCGGCGAGACCTAATTCCGGCAGGCTGCCTAGATAAGTAGCTAACTGTGCCATCTAAACGGGGTTCTGAAAGGTGGTGTCAAAGCTGTTCGAGATCGACGAAAAGAAATTTGGTACGGGATCCAAAAGGAAGCAGAAATCCGACATCAAAAGCAAACATGATGGCCGAAACGGGTTGCCAACATAGTAGGTTTCGTTTGTGCCGTAGCGCTGCTTGTTACGTCGTGCTGTTTGGAGGGCCACAATGCTACTCACACTACCGCACAAATCAGCACATAAGCTGCGACGATGATAATGAAATAAACTGCACGCTAAGAGGAATTTGGCAATGCGACATTTTTGTTCTCCTTGCTTATGTCAATTCCTTCGCTTGCTTGCTTCTTGCGTGTGTGTTGAACTAACGTTGGCAAGAATGAAAGAAACAAAGGAACACACAAAACAGTCCAAAAATGTTTTGTCTTGGGATTAATGTGATTACTGAAGTCGAAACGACATTTCTTTTATTGTTAGGTGATTATTCGTAGTTGTTACTTGTGTACGCGGCTAAATATTGGCTCCAAGGGTAACCTCCTCGGTCGGAACAATTATTGTAACTCACGGTAGTAAAACAAAAGGCTGTGCAACTCGCCTCACTCAAAATGCATGCAGTATGGGTGTGCGGGACTCTTGCTATACGTAATCGGCCGCGTTCGGCGGTTGCGCTAGTTGTCTTGCAAAGAAAATAAACACTAGAGCCACGCGCGGCAAAGATTCCAGCTGATTACGACATACTGACACGCTGGAGAGCAGAATGAACCCGTTGGCCGAGAAATATCTCGTGCTGTCCCTTCCCCCCCTTTAATTTACCTTCCAGCTGTGTGCCCTTTCGCGGTTTCTACTTTAGAATTCTTTGCCTTTCTAGCGGTCGGGAAAGGCTGTCGAGCTGCAACGTGTCAGCTGATGGATATATTGTTGCTTCATATGTGCAAAATCGAGTTCGAAGGATAACGAGGACACAGCCGAGCCTGGCAAAATGATTTTACTTAACGAGCTTTCGTTACTTAGAACTAAAGGGGCTCATAGTTTTTTCAAGCACACTTCGCCATCTTCACACTCAAAGAAGGTAGCTTTGATTAAAAAAAAACAAAGAACAATTCAGGAACCCCCGAGCACTTTCAATGCATAGCATGTGGTTCCTCTGTCTGGTGGTACAGACATATTGCCAAGCGCCGCTGAAAACCTTGTACCAAAGAAAAAAAAAGAGCGAGAAGAACAGGAAGAAAAAGGAAAATGATGCCTTGTGCAAACAAATACGAGGTGAGATTGCTTTTAAACTGACAGCTCACTTCAAAGCTGCGTGTGCAGGGATTACCGTGCTAAGCTACAAGGTTCTTGTATATTTCGACTCCCGCTCTTCAAGTGGAGCTCGAGCCATCATTTTAAACAAGTTTACTTGACTCGATGCGAGTACTGAACGCCTTCAGAGGTGCCATCTGGACAACCACGCCACTTAATACCGCTCTTTAGTCACCTCTGCTGTAGGCCAAGTTCCAGTGGAATGAATGATGCTGATATGAAGGCGCTTAGCTCAGTGAACAATTCTCTGTTTGTGTCTCCTTTCCTTGCATTAAGAAGAAGGTAAAATTTTGAGCCATGCTACAGCTTGTATTAAACAAACAAACAAACAAGCAAAAACAAAGCGAGCAGCTGGTTGAACCATATGTGCGGCCATGCTGGGTGCTCAAAGTTGCTTCGTAAGAAAGAAAAACCGCTAGAAGCAGCGGAGCCGTTTGAAACCGCACACGACCTCTGTGCGCACAACGGGGTCGGTTTATTCAGCTCTCCTGCGTGTCTTCCTCGGCGCATGTCACTCAGTCACGTGACCCATAAACGAGAAAGGGGGGGGCACGCGAATTGGGTGCGCTCGCCGCACGGGTGCGTGTCGAAGCAAGCGCACGACTCTCTTGTCAGGTACGGAGCGCACGATCTGTGTGTGTGTGTGTGTCTGTGTCTCACCGAAGGAAAGAGAAAACGCCTTCGATGGTGGGATCAGGGGAGCGGGGATCTCTGGAGACCAGGCAGGGCCGGATCAAGCGAGCTGTTCTTGCCTCACTCAACTGGAACGCTTTTGAGCTAAGATGCGCGCAATGGATGGCTTGCTTTTCGAGTGCAGTTCGCGCGCCTGTGTAGTGTAGTTTTGTGTAGTGTAGGCGTGGCTTAGCGTAGTTTTGTCGGCAGAAGAAGCGACAAGCTTACGGGTGAAATGATAAAGGCAGAAATAACATCGCGGCATGTTTTCCAGATGTGCGAAAACCACAACCGTGGGCCTTTCAGATAACGAGTTGACCTAACCAAGAAAAGTAAATCGCGCATGCCAAATGGCGGTGTAGTTTCAGGACTAACACGGCTCGCTGAAAGCTTTGTCGGTAGTTCGCGCTTGTCTGTCGTCACTTCTGCCGTCCGTCGTCGTGTTCCTGCACTACGATTTGTTGTAATGTCGAACCCTTTGCCAATGGTCGGTCATCTTCGCTAGTACAGAGTCAGCATTGGTCGAAATTTTCTCGTAATAACTCTAGCGTAAGATATCTTTGTGAATACGGACCCTGAACTTCATTTCTTGCACAGCGGGCTCTGCTAGAGCTGCTTTGCTGATTTGTGCGCCTCTGTGTCGCTCATTTCTGAGCATGCTCGCATTGCAATCATCGTTTGAGCGCTGGAAGTAGGGTTTGAAATTTGTTAACAAGAAAGCTGGACGTCTCACGCACGATGCTGCGGAATGCGTTCTTCAAGAAGTCTCGCAAAACAAGCTTAGGCGACAGTTTCGTCTTATTGCGAGGCTTATTAAGTTATAAGCGCAAGGTCGAACAAGCGTTCAGCCTGGAAGTTGCTACGGAGCAGCTGTAAAGATCAATGTCTGCGAAAGTTTTGGCAAAATATCAGTGCAGTCTTCCAAAGCGTGCGCCGCTCTTGCCGATTTTCGCGTCAATTTGGTATGGTTAACGCACTGTTGGAATACACTTTAAACTGTTAGTTAGGAAAGACCAGTACGGTTTAATGGTGAAGCAAATGTACCTTGCCTGCTTAGCCAAAACTATTACCGCAGAAACGTAGCGATCTCTAGACTGTGCTCAAATTTGATTACACGGCCGAAGTGTTTTAATTGGAGGTTTGTTGCTCAGTCTGTTCATAATTTCCTTTTTTTTAAATTTTCACTTGACAACAATTCAAGCTCATTAGGCAGTATACCTCCAAGTGTGATTCTGTTGTGATTTTGGCTTCCGAGTTCGCAAGCAACATGGCAATCGCAATCGCAGTGCAATCGCTACCTGCGATCGCGCTCACCCAAAACTGAACGCAACGTAAAAGCTCGCTCATCCGGCCCTGCTCCTGTCTAAGGTTACCGAGTTACAATGTGGTAATCACGTGACTGCAGCCGATCACGGAGTCAAACACTTTCACGACAAACCTGCGACAAACTAAACGTGATTATACTGTCAAGCAGACAACCGTTTGTTTTCGCGCTTGCCGACTCCGAATTCCTTCGAATCAATATTAAGCAGGAAAGCTGAATAGAATGACGCAGAGTCAATACTAGACGTGGACGCCGCTTGCCGTTCAAGCCGGGTTCAAACGAAGTCAGTGAACAAGCCTGTGCAAAGATTTCGCCAGTCCGGTCGTTGGGGCTGGGTGCGGAAGCTATAACGTGGTCGGTTAACGCTCGGGACGACATACCTTAACCGATATCTTTAAAGCTGAATCTCACGTGATTGTAAAACATTGAAACAAAAGTGCCACATCTTACTTTGTGTGAGGACAGGAGTAAAAAGAAAATTGGCTTTACATTTTGATTCAATGACTACAGGTAGGTTCATTCTCAATCATGAATAAGTGGACACAACCTGCAACGTCTTGCAAGTTCATTCATTTTCGACCGAAGTTGACGAGTAGACCTACGGAAGGCAACCACTAGATAACAGCTCTCACGTTGAAATGATGCTCAATCTACATGTACCACCCGCAATAATATGATCGTAAAAGAGTCCCATACGAGGCTTTCGTTCAGTCGCAGCGAAATCACCCCACAGCGAAGTCGAGTCTAACATTGGGTATGACACCGAGGTGAAACCTCTAGCACGTGTGTGTTTGGATTAACCGTAGATTTCGTGTGTAAGACGAGACCTTCCTCATCTGCAAAGAACGAGTTTCGTCGGCCCTTTTTCGAGCATCAGAAATCGAAAGCAAACCGAGACGTCAAAGCGAAATCGTCCTCTTGAAAACCGCCGCATTTTGGAAAACGAAGGAAAAGTCAGTCTGCAGGAGACGCATCGAGTCTGTTGTAGCGAACAAAAACCCAGATTTTATTTTGAGATTCGTTTTATAAATGATCTACCTACAAGGCCTTTCCAGTTTCCATGTTTTTCTGTCAACACTGACAGGGCGCGCCACTCTACCTTGGACAACTCGTAGGTTGCGCCTTGAGAGAACACTCGGCCTTACTGTATACAGCGTTTCTTATAGGACCTAACTGCATGTTCGCGGTGAAAACGGAAAAGCGTTTCTTGCCCGTGACGCGACTATGCAAAAGGCTTTCTCTGTGATACGAGGTGTCTCAAGTTCTACGCCTATCAAAAAGCGAAAGAAAGGAAACAAGCCGGGTTAACGGAGGCTGCAGTGCAGACACTGTTTCAAGCCGTGACGCACTTGCTCTGGACAGCGCGACAGGACCTTCAGAATGACAGAGTGCACAGAAGGACGCACTCGGAAGGATGAAGCCTAACTTCTCGCGACACTAACAGCGTGCGCTGAGAGATTTGACTGAGACAGTGGCCAACGGATCTCGTCAGATTGAGCCGTCGAAAATGACGTCCGGCGGGTGCACCATGCTTTGATCGTGTTTCGTTCTGTCTGTGCCACTTAGGCACGGCTCGGCTTGGCTCGTCTTCACGGCTAACTAGGTATGCTACATGCATGGCACCATGCGCGTGCCAACTGGGTTTCGAATTTAAACGCAGTGTGCGCCTGTCTGAATTATATACTTCTAAGTAATCAACCTCCACAATGGTACAGATAGAATACATACGGGACATGCCCCGCATGTTTCCAGGCATAGCCACATTCAGGCCATTATAATTGTACCTGTATTGTTTGGATATAACTCTCTTTTAGGCCGGTATTGCGTTCTGCCTTCACTCTTGCGATCATCTCGCCATTGGTGTTGATAAGCTTTTCTTTATGGTATGTTATTTGCTGTATATTCGTTTTCTTACACATTACCTCTTAAATTTCTGCAAATCCTCATTCTTAACTACGTGCGCTGGAGCAGGCGTTGTAACACTTTACATTCACTTCGTTTGCTTCTTTTTCTTTCGAGAGTTTGAATGAAGTGTCCTGCGGAAGGTCGAGACTGAGAGGGGCACCATCAGCTACAGAATCGTCGCTGTAGCTTTACGGTGTGCTCAACCATATACTTCGAACTTTAGCCTCGGCCCTTCGCTCGTTTAAACAAGTGCGAACCGTTATTTTCACTGGCCAGAGCATGCGCGGCGACGTATAAACAAACTCTGCGCCCTACCAGCCCGACGCGTAAATTTGCGAAGGCTGGAAACGCTAACGACGTACAAACTCAGCTTAGCGCTCTTACATGCACGCACGCACACACACGCACAGACTAACACGAGCAATACACTGGCGCGCACTAACAATATACAAGAGGGTCTGCATCGCTTCCACGTTCAAGTCGAAGGCCCGTCAGCTTATGTTGTTCCACTACTAAAACAAGTCTTCGCCTCAGTATCTCCGCATACCCACGTCAACACACCTTCCTTACACCTTCATAAACGACCATTCCTCGTACACAGAACTTTGGTGACGTAATCTATTCGCTCGGAGAACCAGCGCTCTAAATCTTCTCGCACACTGAACGACAGAAGGAATCAGGGAATACAAAAACGAACTAACGCGTCCTGTCGTGTTGGTTGTGTGAACCCGAACTGGGCTGCCGACGTGCTCAGCGCGAATGCCGCGTGATTAAACGGCTAGCTGGTGAAGCAGCTTGCTCAATTCTAGCGGCTGGCGACAGTTTCGCGAACTCAAGCTCAAAGCGTATCAACATCCACAGTGAAGAGCTACAGAATGGCCATCGGGAACGGGAAGTGTGAGGCTGGGTGAGGAGAGGGGTGAACGCTTGCCGAACGCTAGGTGACTTTCACATCACGTGTTCGCGACGCAGGGCACAGTATGTCAACTTTTTCGCTTTGCCGAGCCTATATATATATACGGAGAACAAGGTACAAATCCCAGTTTCGTAAAAACTAACGTCGGCGCCGGTGAGAGAATACGGCCACCGGCGTTCCGACTCTGACTGGAAAGTCAATGTCTCGGGGGCTCTCGTACACATTTCCGAACGTACACTGATTGCAAAGGTCTTGTACATGTATGCCGCAACAACGGCTACACCCCCGGCTCGTTACACTGTAATATGTGAGCCGGGTTCGAAGAAAGAACCAATACACCACCGCTCAAGAGTTGTGGCAGTACCAACTGCAGACGCGTGTAAACATCGGTCACTCGAAAAACCCCTCATTCCTCACGTCGCTTTAACACGCCACAGATATCCCGACATCTTGAAGTGTACACAGGTGAGCTAACCTGTGTTTTCCACACTTCTTCACATGTGTTTTTTTCCGAGCAATCTCCAGCAACAGCAACTGCCGACACCTGTCCCAACGGACAGCAACTCCTTCGAGGTGAAACAGAAACATCACCTTATACCTGTCCACCCGCACTACCCGATCAGGTTCGTCCGTTAGAATGATGCTATGTCTTCTGAGTCCGGCAGCAAGACGCGTCTACGATTTGCAATTGTTCGTACTCTGGTTGTTGTCCAGTGCGAGCAAGTGGCTCAGTCCTGTCTGTCATGGACCAAGTCGTGTCCACCACTCAGAAAGAAAGACGGCATTGCGAGAACAGCTCTCAAAGGCGGCTGAAGCCAGGCGGTTGAAGCAAGACACGTGACCACAAGGATCAATGTACCATATTTGCGCTTTTAAATAAAGTACTCACGATGTCCATGCGGCTCGGTAATGATGGTTTTGATTGCTTCCGCGCTGCAGTAGCGATTGTTTATCCTGCATAAAAAGGTGGCCACGTAGGACTGAAAGTTCTCGAACTTGTCATCTACACAAAATTTAGGCGGGCTGACGTAGTAGCAGAAGACATGAAAATTAAAGTCGTGATACCTAGCCGCGACCCTGGCATTTGCTACTGAAATCTTATCGACAGGGCGCTGTGCTATGGACGATGAGTTAGAATGATCAGATTCAAAGGTGGGAACAACAAAACTGGCGAAGCAGCACAAAAGCAATGTGCACACTCTGAGCTATTATTTCAAAGGGAGAAGAGAAGTGAATCTGCAAACAATCCTTGCACAAGAAATATTTTTGTGTGCTTAACTTCTTTTTTTTAAACATGTCTTTCAGTGTCAGATATTGGCAAGAGCATTCACAAAAGGGAGTTTTGAGCCCCGGACAAAGCTCCCTCACGGCCTCGGCTAAAGAAATGGCTCCGTTAGTCGTTTGCGTCTTTACCACTGTGGAAACGGTTTCTGCGCTCTCCAGTCGTCTCCGCCTCCCTTTCTTGAAATTGGTGACTGAAAGTATTGCTCACTCTCTTTAACCTGCCGAACTACAAGTTTCCTGCCATTCCTCCGTCCTCGCGAATCTCCAGCCAGATCCTGCAGACAATGCCGTCTTCACAGCTTCACCCGCCGTCCCAGTGTCTTCTCTACACTCCTCACCTGCCATGACCTTCCGCCCTTGAGCACCTGTTCTTCGCCTTGTTGGCGAGAACCCTACAAACACTACCACTACTATACACTGGCGCCCGGCATGCAGCCGAAACCACAGCCGAAGAACACAGCCCTCCCGCAGGAGGCGGTGGTGGCGGCGTAGGCAGTTCCACGACTCTTTCTCTCTCTCCCTCTCTGCAGTTTTCCCTCGGCACGGCGCGGCGAGCGGGCCACCACCACACAGCACAGAGAGCGAGGGAAACGAGACACGTTGCATATTGCGCCGAGTGGACGGGGCCGGACACCCTCCCCCTTCCCCTTGGTCTTTTTCACATTTTGAGCGGTCGAGACGGGGACGCGAAGGCTAGGAGCGTTCCTCATAAGTACTCGACGATATCACACTTGATGGATGGGTAGCTGGAGTAGAGGGCAGTCCTGTCCTGCACCATACGGCTGAAGAGGAACGGCAGCAGCGGGGCGCCGTCGGGTTCGATCAGCGACACCGTGGCGGCGCCCGACGGGGACGTGGCCTGCTGGTGGTGCGAGGACGACGGCTGCTCGGGGCCCCGCAGGGCTCCGAGACTCTTGGCCCGCCGCCGCACGCTCATCTGCTGCTGCTGCTGCTGGGGGCTGGCCTCCGGGGCTGCTGGCGCGGACGGGTTTGCGGTGGCGGCACCGGTGGCGGGTGGAAGGAAGGAGAAAACGAGTGTTACGAAATGGCGAATCTCAGAAGAGTGCAGATTTAGGTGCACGTTAAAGAACCCCTGGTGGTCGAAATTTCCGGAGTCCCCCAATACGGCGTGCCTCATAATCAGAAAGTGGTTTTGGCACGTAAAACCCAATACTTTAATTTTGTTAACCTCAGTAGAGTGCAGGCAGCGTTCTTATGCAATGTGTCCTTCACCTCGTTCCTCCCATTATCGTCCCCCATTGTGACCCTTTTTCTTCCCCTTCCCTTACGTAGAGTAGCAGGCCAGATGCTACATTTCCCGGCGACCTCTCTTCATTTTCCAATCATTAAACTACTTCTCTCTCTCTCTTGCTAAGCATTCCGTCGTACGAAACGCAACGGAACATCCCCCTAAAAAGAGAGTTGAGCGTCGGCAGCAGCAATGCTCACTTCGGTTTCTTTTGCTGAAATTGTCTCACTATACGGCTATAATCACATTACCCCGACGCAAAATGACACCATTCTGATAGCGACAAGAAAGAGGTTTATAGGAAGATGGAGAACCTATGTAATGAGCTGCGGTCGAAAAAGAGGTGTCGCTAGAACCAACGTCGTTTCGACAAGGTGAGGGCCCTGACAAGGACGGTTCTGCTTGTCGAAACGTGGCTCCAGAGACATTTCTTGTACTATCAGTATCGACAAAGTTCTTATCGTCTTTCTTGACAACATCTGTGGGACGTCTTCTGCACAACCACCCACAAAGAGGCATCGATTGTTCCGACAGAACGAAACAAAAGGAAGAGCGCATACACAGGTTACACAGGTCACACAGGTCGCGCAGCCTAGTAACATAGCCGCTTATTTCGTCTCCGTTGAAAGTACTTTAAGTAAAAAATACTTACGCAGGTGTTTCACAGGAACATGATACATGCCCGGAATGCCTGCTTATGATCTACTTTTAGCTAGAGCACGCTCACTGCTCCAAAAGGCGGCATTATATTGCAGTATGAAAGCATGAATTCGCTTTCAAGCTTTCAATGTCTGTCCTCTTGCTGCGTGATACGGCGCAGCTTGAAAGCTTACCTAATTCACTGCGTTATTAGCAAGCCATCGTTTCCGTTTCATGCGTAGGCTCGCGCAGGCATCCATGCACTTTCGTAAGCCACGTGACAGCAGTAAAAAGCGTCGTTGCTGCGCAAATGTATAAAAAGAAACGAGGTTCTGCTGTGCGCTCATGCGGTGGTCGGTGTAACCCAATTCACGGAAGTGCAGAGAAAAGCCCCTTCTATCAATGCGTACCGGGGCATTAAACAACTTGCTAAAGCCGTAGCACATTTAATCTGATCCCGTTCTGCAGTATGTTCAGAGGCCATACACGCACGCCTCTTTTTCAACTTTTTTCAGCTGTAGTCATTTAGCTGGCAACACGGGACTATTACCCGTACACATTATTTTTCCATGTTATGTGTAAATTTCCTTTACTCACCATGTTACGGCCGAGACGGTGAAAAGTAACCAGAAAAAAAGATATTGAGACGTCTATTAAAAGTAATCTTACCCATCTGGCTGCCATAGCAAACGGGAAGCAGCCAAGAGAGAAGCCAAAATTGCAGTGCATGTAGCATGAATGAAAAGACCGGCGGATGTTTCAGGAAAATGCTTATAGCGTGAATTGTAGATGGCCGGAAGCATGAAAAAGCATAGAGTGATTCATTCACGCGCTTGCAGAGTTTCGCCATTCTGTGACAGGAACATAACTGCATGCACTGTTCGGCTCGGTTACACTATGAAAAAGAAAGCATGTTTGCGTCACTCTGGCACAGCTTGAGCAACGTTTTCCATAGAAGCGTGGCGTTTCATTTGCGTGAAGCTGAGCGGTTAGTGCGTGGGCGACAGCGAGTGTGATGTGCACACGTGTGCGTTGCCCATTCCGGGCGATGTTAAAACTTACACTCATCTGACTGGAAGTCTTGGCAGTCCTGGTCTGGAAGCGCAAGCAGAGGCGACAACTCTGCGGGAGGTCAAAAGTCATCGAGTTTATTTATTTACCCTGAACGTCCACGACACTCGTCACAGTGGAGACGAATGTAAAGCTGATATGCACATGTCATTTTTTTTCTACATGGATCCTTGTGCCGGTGACGACACTGCTAGACGCGCAGAACTATGTCTGTCGCTTATCAGCAACGGTTTCAAATCGAGGACAGAAGACAAAAATAAAATAAAATAGCAGCGTGAAAGTGGCTGCTGGTCACTTTTCCATTCTCACGTGGCACTGCGTTGTTTGCATGAATTTCGTGCAAAGTCTCGGCGGGGGCGACTTGTTAGGGTCCCACGGTGCCACGTGTTCGCGGAGAAGGCTCAAAATTCAGATTTGTCAGAAATACCAGCAACAGAGAAACAAGTGCGCAGTAACTGTAAACAGGGGCGTGTCAGGACAAATATTACTGTTGCGATTTCTAGGTTTAGCTGGCGGGGATGGCGTGTGACGCACTCGAGAATCGAAGAAGTTGTCACCGTTACAGCAGCGCACGCAAACCACAGCGTTTTCCCGTTGCCAGCTGGGCTTCGGATGCGGTGCCCATGCGAAGCCATCTTTACGTGTCTTCAGCGATAACACACTGGCTCGCCAAGAAGTGTTACTTTCCCAGCTCGGCGAGCCGCGGATCGTCATGGCGCAACGCTGCTCCTTGGCGTGTGTTATCGCTTCGAGACCTAGGCACAACGAATCGAGAAAAAAAAACAATAATAAAACCACCGGCGGAAAGCACAGCGGGCTGACGCCCACAGAAGCCGCGAAATAACGAAGCTGAATGATAACTCGACAATTTGCGTATCCGGCTTTTCAACTACACATCGATGCAGCCCATTAGTTCAACTCCCAGTTACAGTGGTGGGCGCTGTTTAGTTTACCTAAACGTTCCTAAATTATACCTATCAATTTTGAGGATAGGAAAGGGGCGACAAGAATTGAAGCGCGATGGGAAAGGACTACCTGGACAAGAGACAGTAAAACCATGCTCACTGCTGTCGCTGTAAAATTTCACGAAGGGAGTGATACCTTCTCGCCGTGGGCATTGTGGGAATGTGCTTATATTACGGCTTTTGTGTTTCACGTAACTTGAACCGGACTGAATATCCTGCAGCGCCTCCTATATCTCTGCAGCTCCGCTGTTTCTCCATCGAATTCCTACGAACGCAAGTTTCGGTATTCCAAACGTGAAGTCGATATGTCATGTAATTCGCAAACGTTTCAAGCATCCAGCAAGCTTTGAGAAGAACCCCAATTGGCTGGTCATTTCCTATGCCCTATGTCCGCATAAAAGAAAAAAAACATCGCCTGCAGCTTTGCGATTTCTCCAACTTTAAGGCGCGCTTCGTACGTATAGTTTTACCTTGATAAGCCCGATACTCCTCTAACGACGCGCTGTTGGATGCCCCAAATGGCTCCAAAGTGCGATCAACAGAAATTATGTAACTTCCCCGAACGGCACCCAACTACTCAACACACGTATACCTTTGCACACACATCACCTCCAACATGTCCAACATACTCTCAAACTTTAATTGCAGTCGTTCTAATGGTTTTCTCAATGCATATTTCTCGACATTTGGAGCAGACTCTCTGGAGCTGACATGCTCCATCCCATGTAGTCTCAATGACACCTAAGCTGTAGAAAACAAAAGAGAAAAAAAAGAAAGGAAACGAAAATGAAAAGAACTTTCTTCACAAATCAAGGCAAAGCAACGGAGGCAGAGCGCGCTGAAGTAAGAGCGCTGTTCAAAGTAGCCACACCTTCTCATCCGAGTTAAATTTACGTTGCGAAGAAAGAACATCACAGTTACAACAGCCAACACAAGACAAAATACAGCACCGAACGTTAAAATTGGTTGAGTTTTACGCTTTCCCTTTCTTCCGCGTTTGGGCAAATGCGAAATCGTCGTGTGTGGAAGCTATACTGATTCGATATGTATTCCAGAACGCTGAAGCGCTGTCACTCTCTGCCGGTCTACACGATAAAATAATGTACTTGCATAGAATTGAATCAGGGTGTAAAACGGTAAATAAGCCTCACACCTCGTTGGGTAGAAAGGTGCGAGTTATAAACCGATTTACAGCCTTACACAATTTTAAGGGTGCACATCATTTTACAGTGTACTTGGCGCAGTAAATCGCGTGCAGTAACATCGCCCCTGTAGCTTTGCCTTCGCGCGTTTTAATGCAGTTGCATCTAATCGGTAAGCGCGGGTTTTCCACAGGTCGGGGAGGGAGTTGACACCCACCGTCCGAGGAGGCGGCCCTGTCGGCGTGCAGGGCGAGCCCGTTGGCGAGAGCGCGGTGGTGTGACTCCCTGCCGCCCCCGTACGGTGACGCGCTGTGCATGGGCTGCTGGTGCTGCTGCTGGTGGTGGTGCTGCGTGAGGCGCAGCTGGACGCTGCCGCTGCGCTGCTGCCGGCTGGCTCCTCCGCCGCCGCGACCCATGGCGGCCAGGGCGGCCGGGCTGCCCTGAAGCGACGCCGTCGAGAGCTTCCTGCGAGCCGAGGACGTCCCCGAAGGGGGGGGGGGGATATGGAGTCACGCTCAGCGTACACCACCGAAGCTGCAACACTGGCCAACTGGGGACATATTGCGCCGTGGGGAAGAAAAAAAAAGGGTGCGCTGTGAAGAGTGAGAATGGGGACGCGTTGGACCTCCGGCCCAACAATGCAACGTGTCGTCGCCACCGCGTGGGCTGCAGCCGTAGTCAACAATCGTTGGATGGCCCCTCGATAGTCGACTGTCTGCGGATTCACCAGCGTGCCGCTACGATGGTAAGGAACGCCAACTAAGGGTGCGTTTCAGTTCTGGTCAGCTTTGAAGGCAGTCTACCCTTACTACTAAAAGAAAGATAAATTCGACCTTAAATAACGACACACATGTAGAATGCATATCGAACGCATATTGAAGTCGTCTCCGCGACTTGACGCCACCCTGCCCCCAACCGCTGAAGAGGAAGAAAAACCTATGATATGTGATACAACATATGATATCTGTATTTCATCACTTTGGGTCTGCGAAGCTTCGAAAACCACAACGTAGCTTGCATTCACCGCACAGGAAAGTGTGAATACACTTTTTGTTTTTTTGAGCGCGGGCAACCTTCCCGTAGAGTTTCAGAGCATTATGCTCACCGGCGGTCTTGTTCAGACAGCCCCAAAGTACCATGCATCGTTTTTGATTTCGATGCCGTCTTCGCGAGGCTGTCTTTCTTGTTAGCTTTGTCAGAATTCAAACAAGATTTATGATGGTGAGTGCCCACTCAGTTGTCCATTTAGCCATCTACGGGGAGCATTGGAATATAATTTCGCACAATAATTACTAGAAGGAACTCTGGTACTGTGATCGTTCAACCACCATGGGAATTGTGGTTAGTACGTATATTTGTATGATCTTCATGCTTGTGGCTTCAGATGTTCTTGTGGTTTCATTTACTGCGCTTTATGTAGGTTCACTGACCTAAATTTTAAAAGAATCTGCAATTATTTTAATGCAGGAGGCAATGGGACTCTGCGAACGCTCACAATCGCTTGCTACTTGCAGCGGTTCCGCTTGTTCATGCGTCCGTGGCATAATGATTTCAATAACGAGCTTCTGTGCTAGAGGTTCTGCGTTCGAATCGTGACATCGTACAGTTTTAGTAGTAGGTATTTGATAATTGAAAACAGAGTACTTCTTGAAAACGATCATTGTGCAAAGTCGCAAGGTCGCTTAATGCGAGAAGGACGAAGTTTAGGCAAATCCATGTACCAACCATATCATTCCTATACTGTGAAAACCGCCCCGCTTGCAGCTCTTGTAGACACTAGCCCCACAGTTCCCTCTAATAATTGTGCGAACGTCTGAGCACTGGCACATAGCTTAAGTGCATTGTTACGTATACGTAGAGCGCGGGCATTGGACTAACGACGACGCAGCGGTAAGAACGTGCTTGCGCAAGCGTTTGTGTGCGACGTTGGCAGTGCTCACACGTGGGGGCTGCTTCCAGGTCATATGTAAAATTTTCGTTCAAATCGATGGAGAGTGAAACAGCGGAGAGTAGCCGGTTCCGGTGGTTTGCTAGCATGTCGCGTAAACAGAGCTGACAGATTAAACAAATGAGTTGTTGCTCTGCGGAAGAATCTGCCACATTGGGACTTGCTAAACGATAAGGAAAGACGAGCCCAAAGATGAGCACGAGGGGCTCTCGCCTTACCGAGGCCAGTTGTGACAAGCTCGCGAAATGGTAGTCAAAACGAAAGCACCAGTGATCTTGATCACTGGGCGCCGGTTCGCAAGAAAACTTTCGTACATATGACAGATACAGATGCGTACCTTTTCACCGATATCTCCATAAAGTTGTCCTCTTCAGTTACAGACCTGATGGAGATTATAGACGTCGTATCCTCTTTGCTATTTTCTGTGGGGAAGAAGACAAGAGAAGAGATAAAAATGGACGCACCCAGACACCACCTTCTTCGTCAGGCCAAAGCAACGACTAATAACTATAAGAGAAACGAAAGGCGCAAATGATATGGATAACAACAGGCAGCATCAAAAGTACGAGAGACAGGCTTACCACGCTCTGAGGTTTCGAGTTGGGAAGGTGAGCTAACTTCTGGAATCGTCGTAATGGCGTCATGCGTGACGACTATCACCGGCTCTACATCTTTTAGCTTCAACAATAATGACTGCAATTCAATGTTTTTCTGAAACGAAAATCGAGAGGGAGAAGAAAAGACAAAGGCGTTAGCAAAGGTGATACTTGCAACGTACAGCCCTCGCAAAATGAAACGAGGCAGTATTAGCGTACGGCATTCAGCGCATTTTCGGGTGGCCATGGTATTGCTACGGGCGGGCTTTGCCCTTGCAGGCTGGCCCAGCAATGCCTCTACCTGAACGACTTTCTTCTGTATACCACGAAGACGTGTTACCGGACCGTTTGATCTTTCTGTCAACAGCTGTTTAAGGCGAAAGGTTTACTCACGCACGCATTAGGTGAAGGTATTTAACGTTTCCTGACACATAAGCACACCAGGGTGACAAATTGGGTGTGCGGAGAGGCACAAATCAAAATAACTGCCTTTCATTCATTGATAATAGCGCAGAAAGCTTTTCTCACTTTCTCAAATTGTTAGCATATGCAGATTTCCAATGGAAAGCGCAGCAAAACAGTGACTTTAATAGTGTATAAAAACTTTCAAACCCGCACAAAAGCAGACCTTCATTAAATGTTTGCTTGCAAATAACAGAACACACACGTACGAACTCCAAACTTTCATACTTTGAGCCAATAAATTACTAAATATTATACCACTGAACGCCATCAGGCCTGTAGAGCACACTGTGCATCGGAAATGCCTACGTGAAGTTGTATGCAAAAAAAAAAAGGAAAGGCGGAGACGACACACTAATCAAGATAGAAGTACATATAGCGTCGCTTCTGTCTGCATCTTCTGGAGTGTGTTGGCCGACTCGGTCTAAGTACTGACAAAATTTCAGCTAAATTTGGTTAGGGCTTGGTATACGTCATGTACCTGACGGCACTGATGGACTCACTTCAGTAGTATATGATGACATGGTTTCTTTAATATTTGAAAAGCTTCTCTGGAGAAAAAATAGAAAACATAATCTGATTTTCATGTTCTCTTTAAGACAGCGAGAAACGACTGGAGAAGATCATTACTACGACAAGAGTGAGAGTGCAAGGAAGGGGAAAAACAGTCACGATAGCTACAGTTTGCTTTCCATGTCACCACAATGATGCCATCCACACGTAACGCTGTATATATATCACTTTGGCCTTGTAGTTAGTGTCTCTGTAAATACTTTAGAACGACACCGCTGCCACTGTTGTGAGAAATCGAAGAAGTGGGTGGGGGTGGGAGCAGCACCTCTTCTAGTCGCTGCCTGCATCGCATGTTCTCGTCCTGCAGCACTTTGATCCTGGTGAAGAGGCTTTCGTCGTCCGAATCTCGCCTCGACTTCTTCAGCGGCTTCAGGGTGGCCCGAACGCGGTGTTCGCCGGCCTGCGGGTTGCGCCGAAGCTCCACAAGCTGCGACAAATAGAGAGAGAGAGCAGGGCGCCGGACAAGGGGCGCACGTGGGTGTCAGGGCGCGGGTAAAAAGAAGGAGCGCGCGGCAGCGGATGGCCGAAAAAAAGCGTATTACGTGCAGGTGCGTGCCAGAAAGTAAGCAACCGGCAAATAACGACGAGTCGCTCGTTTATGTACAGCTCTTGACGAGAGTGGCCAATACGGGCGCTTTTCGAATGATCTCTTGAAGAGCCGACTACATTTTCGATTCGGACAGGGCTGCGAGCAGCCGCGTGTAGCCTTTTCTTTGTCGCCGATGGTTTCGTGTCAGCCTGCCGGTTGGAAAGGTGCCACGGCGTTCTGTCTCTAGCAGAGACGCTGGTACACATGCCGGAGTAGTTGTTCTTATCTTGCCACCACGTGATCGTTGCGGAGTGGCAATACTGCATGCTCAGTCACAGTAAGTGAGATTCCTATCAAAGGGCAAAAGAACCATGTGTCCCGCAACCAACATATAGAAGAATCCGGTACATTCATGTTGTAATGTTTGATGTGTCTGGTGAAATGCGTCTTGGCGTAAGAATCCTATTTGAAAAGTGGGAATACTGCCTGCTCAGTCACAGTAAGTGAAGTTCATTTAAAAGAGCGAAACAAGCATATGCCCCGCAATCTCCATATCGAAGTATCCCATACAATCACGTTGTAATCTTGGAGATGGGGTTTGTAAAGCTTATCAGTTTTGTTGTCTTTCTTGTCCTGTCAAATGTCATGTTGAGTGTGATATGAAAGTAGGTGAAATGAATTGAATTCAGGGGTCTTACGTGGCGAAACCGCGATTTGATTATAAGGCACACCATAGTGCGAGACTTCAGATTAATTTTGATAACCAGGAGATCTTTAACCAGGCCCCAGTGCACGGGACCACGCGCGTTTTTGCATTTCGCCCCCAACGAAAACGTAGGTGAAATGTGTCTTGCGTACAAGCAGGCACGAATGGAACGCGTATGGTAGTAAACTATAAGATATTTGCCGTATAAATGCTTCAAATTGCAATTTGACATATTTCGACAAATAGTCGCAATGCATGTCCCAGCTCCAAGAGCACAGCGTCTTGCAACGATTGAGAGCAATATCATATGCACTGGCTACTACGTAAAATGAAATAGCTTATATTCACTATGTTTTTCCTTGTTCGCGTTACAGATTGCTTGTAGCTACTCTTCAACGAATGGCTCAAGTAGTTATGAATAATGCTTGGCCTGAGTACAGGTTTTTCAGTGTAGTCGCCAACTCATGCGGTTGCATGGTGACTAATAGCTAACTTACGCGTTCGTCAGCGTCAACGAATGATTCGCAACAATACGCACTCTGCAGTTAAGGCCTTTTTAAAAAACCTGTAAAGCACGGTCGACGCAAAATTTGCAAACTCTTCGGCACATTCAGCAAAAAGTTTATGGCAATGGTGACGTTGACATTTGTGCCAAAAATGCGTGATTGAGTAATATTCGCTTGGTCGTATTGCAAACCGACCTGCAGCTTAAGCTTCTGAAATGTTGTGAAGTGCGAAGCACTATGAGATGACAAACTTACGGGAAATGACAAAGTCGCAGTGAAATAGCTCAGGATTTGAGGAGACGATTAAAGAGCTGCGATTGTGGACGCTGGCGACGATGTCAGTGTTTGGAACTATATATGCTGCAGTGTAAGGAAGTGAACAGTGCAAGTCGGCAAAGTAGCAAAGTGCGTGTATAAGCAAGGGCCTGTGGAAGCTTAGCGAGTGCCGTCAAATGACAGAGGCATCAAATTGACACTTTCAGGCCGGTGTTGCGGTCGACAGTGGTAAAGAGAAAGAAAGAAAGAGAAAAGTACGTACCGCTAAAGGTCGTGTGCATAAAACTACGCTTTAAAAGACGCACGATAACCAGGAAAGGTACATTCTGCACACAAAGCCACTTATGTGCGCGCTCTTGCTGGCCAATGACCACGTTAGGCAAAACACATTAGAGAGTTTTAGAATTGGGGGCCCAAGCGGCTTGGGGACCCAAGAAAATTGCGCGCCACAAGTGCGCATGCGCAGAACCCAAGCCAGTCTTGCGTTCTTGCGTTCGCGTTAACCCAAGACCCAAGAATCGAAAACTAGCGTGGGCCCCCAAGCCGTCTTGGGCCGCCCTCGTGGGTGACAGCGATGGCGTACAGCAGATGGTCGCAGAGCATACGTTATTTACTTCGACTGATTTTCGTCATTTCACATGGGTGAACTCGCAGTTTTTTCGCAGCGCGTCACAAGAAAACACCAACTAAGAGTACTTTGCTTCGATTGGCTTTGCTTGGCTTAGAATCGCACACTTAATTCGCAATGCTAACCGGTACTAACACAGTTTCTTAAATTTTATTGTTTGTTCTTCTTGCTCAAAAATGCATTCTGTTTGATTTCACGTGTAAGAAAAGAGGTTAATTTTTTTTTCTTACAAGCGCCTTTCTATTTTCCACACTGCGGCGTCCCTGCGCTCAACCCAACGCTGTCTGCGTTCGACCCAATCCTCAAACTCTGCTGCTCACCTAGACCCAAGAGCAACCGACGCAACGCGGCTTGGGGGCCCAGAGCCTTGCGCCCCCAATTCTAAAACTCTCTATTGACGAACTTGCAACGCGTAGATACCACACGACGTTGGGAAGAACATTTTTGCTGGGCTGCGTTACCGTAGCGCAATGTAGCATTCAATCGGTGAATGACGGCTTTTGCCACCGAGATATCATCGCATAGTTTTGCGTATGCACCAATCCTGGAACCACATATGACACGAAAGAGGCCTCAGGCAAGAGGTCACACGAACCAGTGTCCCAAACATAATTATAATTTTATCACAAATTAAAAGAAAACGATTCAATTACGTGTCGTGGTAATGTTTCAGAATCTCCGCACACCGGATAATAGCACGTATCTCCATTGAAACGCTGCGTACGCTGCTTCAAAATTTCAATATTTTTGTCTCAAATTAATCCGCATGAAATGCGCGTCACAATCTCTATCGATTCCGCGTCACAGCCGTGCTAATAATGCGAGAAAATCGACGAATTAAGAAACTGCATGAGGGACGTTTCAACAGCTTAGTAAACATATCTTTTTGTCTTATATGGAATCTGCCCGCCGTGGTTGCTCAGTGGCTATGGTGTTGGGCTGCTGAGCACGAGGTCGCGGGATCGAATCCCGGCCACGGCGGCTGCATTTCGATGGGGGCGAAATGCGAAAACACCCATGTGCTTAGATTTAGGTGCACGTTAAAGAACCCCAGGTGGTCGAAATTTCCGGAGTCCTCCACTACGGCGTGCCTCATAATCAGAAAGTGGTTTCGGCACGTAAAACCCCACAATTTAATTTTTTTATACGAAATCTCGCGCTGATATAAAAGGACGACACGGGGTAGCAACGCATGCACCACTTTCCTTGAGGCACGGACACGAACGAAGCACGTCACTTCACGTCACTGGCAAACCACAATCACCAGCGGCGCTGCATACCAGACCAGTGCGCAGGTGAGAGTGCTCTGAGACAAGCAAGAGTGTGTCAGTGTGTGTGTGCAGCAGGGGTGCATGCAGGGTGAATTCAAGGAGCTAAGGGTAGAGGGTTGGGTTCGATCGTTCTCGTCGCAATCACGACTCCGGCAGTAGGCCTGCGATTCAGTGGCCAGAGGCCAAGAACAACAATACACGACCGCAACACTGAACATCGCGCCAGAATTGCGCATTTCTGCGCATGCGCACTGTAGGAGGGCACATCTTCCTCTGTCTGAACGATACTGCATCGAACACGGACGGTTCTGTGCACTATGGCTTGTCCACAACCTTCGCAAACAACGACAGAAGATGTGAAATTGAGTTATCTGGTTGTCAATTGAGAAAGGTCTGCAGCCACTCCCTATAGATACGCTTAGGTTGGGCACTGCGCCAATTCGCCGTAGTAAAGTAGCAATTTAGCAAAGCTGAAACAAAAATGGAATCAAACACTCATCTTCTGCATCTATATAACCTTCTCATTCAGTTTCGTGGCTCATCCATGGCATGATAGCGGTTATCAACGCTCTCTGCGGGGTTTGTTGCTCGACAACCTGTTACCACTTAAGCGAGCGTATAACTATGAAAACTTTCGTGTTAGGAACAAAACATTTAACACAGCAGCGCTCATAAAACGGAGCTACGTATAGCAAGTTGGATAGATTGCTCCAGCACGTCGCACAGCAAGTGTTTTGCATTGTTAACGAGGATGCATGCCTAATTGCCGGATTATGTTAATGTGTGAATGAGGGGCTCCGTTGAAGCGCTTAGTTAGTAACGGCCTTTCGCACACGCATGATAATTGCTCTTGATGATCTTCTTTTTCCGCTGGATGCTTCATTGATGGAACCGCGGATGAGCCCGAAACGACGGAGTTATAATTCGTGCCGCTTCATTGTTCTTAATCGGTTAATTGCACCGCCCAAGCAACGTTAATTTTCGATGACGTTGATTGATTTTGAAAGCTCCGTGAGGTCCAGTTTTGATACCCCTGTTTGGTGATAAAAGGCAAAAAAAAAAGACTACTTCACTTCATCTAGTTCTGCTACAAAAAGAAGGCATTTCCTTTTACACAAGAAAAACTAAATGTGCTCGAGAGACAGATGTCTCCTGGCTGTTGTAAGGAAGAGAAGAACCCTCTTGTTACGCGTAACAGGCGCAATGTCACGAGCCTAGTTTTTGTTAACCTCTCACACAGATATAAATAAACCTTAACCGCACTGATATCGCTTAACTTCCATGAGGCCTAATGCTGTACTTGATTCTGAGGTGCATCATCTTAAGATAGCTTAATCAGATCTATTTCGTGAGGCGTATACTTTATCTCACCCCCTTAACGATTCCTTTTAAGCTCTAGCGGTTGGCAGCTTGGAAACAGCATTTTATGAAAAGCATGATGTACTAGATTCTAAACTGGTAACAAGGAATCTTTAATCGTAACTGATAAATTTTTTTTATTGAGAAGCACGTACCACATTTCAACGTCTGTCTAGTTACCGATAGTTTGCTTCCGCGTGAACGTTTTGGTTGGGCTTCCGAAGATTTGAGCGAGTGGTTGCCGACCTGTCCTCAACAAGTGTGAAGTCTTGCAACAGTGCGCGGTTGGCATGCGCACGAGAAGTTTTCGAAGGCTCTTCGAAGCCAGAAAAAACTCGTCGCCCACTTTTTATTAATCTGATCGACGGAAGTATCCATTTGTAAAACAGTTCATCACATCATGGTATCGTCTGATTTACTTTCTTTTTGGTGCTCGATCCTTCCGCCTTTACTGCAACGACGCCATACAGTCATCATATCTTTTTTTAAAGGGGGGGGGGGCGCTTGCGTTTGCTATTTCTTAGGTATCATGATCTCGCTCTATCATTCGTCTCTAACAATTTGACATTCCAATATTTCTGCTCTGTCCGTGAAATAAATCTGTGCAGTTTTTGAGAGTGAAAAAAAAAAGAAGATTGACACTCGTTCACCTGTGGAGCCTCGGTAACTCTTCTGAAAAAAAAAAGTCTATATCATGTCGTCATCCGGTGGTGCGGAACCGTGGTGCTGCGCATAGAGCTGCTTCTCACTTGCAAGGGCTGCACAAGCGATGGGCAGTGACTTTGTGAAAGGTGATTTGCGCAGGGTTGGTCGGATGCAGGGAGCAGGCGGGGTGGGGTGATCGTGGTCGGTTGGGGGTGCAGTGAGTGAGTGAGTGGAGTCAGTGAGGCACGGACAGAGAGAGATAGAGAGAGAGAGAGAAGGGAGCCACACGTAGAGCGTTGTGTGAAATGGGCTCACCAGTCTCACCTTGGGTACAAACACGAGGCAGAGCGTGGTCGTGGAACAGAAGATGATGAACACTGAGATGATGATGAACGCGGCGTCCTGCTGATCGCGCAGCACGAACGAGATGGCCGCGCCGATGGTGCACATGATGACCACGTTGTACACGCTCATGCCCACGTACTTGGAGTCGTTGAGCGCCGGTATGCTCACGTGACGGGTCTCCCACGCCAAGAAGCAACCGAACGCCTGCGGAAGCGGGGAGAAGGGGGAGAAAGAGAGAGAGGGGCGCGGTCACGAAATGCTAAAGAACGTCAACGTCCGTGCGCTTTCGGCGGTGACGTCGTTCGGGACCCTAACGTTAGGTTCCGGCTCCAACGCCGGTACCCTCTATCGTTGCTACCGCAGTAGAAAGTTTCCAAGTCCGGTAGCCCCGTGCTGAATGGTAGGCTAGTTTGTTCATTCACGGATGTGACTCGTGGCTTAGCACGTCGCGCCTCTAATTATATTGTCTGTGCATTTATTTTCGTTTTGTGTCTGCCCTGACTGAGTTTTCGAGCGCGTTGTCATAACGGAGTACCTGACCAGTCCAGTTAGTGTGAAAAAAAGTAAAAATAAAGATAAAACGGTGAGTGTTTGGAGGGCGGTAACATTGCAAAAGAGTGGGAAGGAGTGCAAAGGCGTCAACTGGGAAGCGCTAGAAGCCCAAGCCAGCATCCTTCGCAAGTCGACGGGAGTCGGTAGTTTGAAGCACTGATGAGTGTAACCAGTTTTCCACGACCATTGTGCGTGTACCATATGTGATTTACCCGAAGAAATTAGCGCATGTACATCGGTGGTTATACGCATACAACGTGCAAGCTTGTGCTGCGATGTCGCGATAAACCGCACCAAGTGCTTTTGTTCGAGCCCAAAATTGTTCTTCGTATCCGGTACGCTGTTGTGTACACATCTGAAATGTGGAAGTCAATCCGGTCTGAATCACGTGGTCGTTGTCATTGCTTGGGCGTTCTAAAGCAAGTGGTAGTGCGCTTTGATTCGCAGGACGAAGAGAGAAAGAGAGAGAGAATGAGAGAGAGCAAGAAGAAAAGGTGAAGGGCAGAGGAGTTAATCAGGTTACCTTGCGGTTGGCGTTCTTGGTATCTTCTGCATTTACCACATCCCCCAGGGCAGAGTAACCTTGGGGGGATGTGGTGGACGCAGAAAATGTCGGCAGAAAAGAAGTTATTTATTTATTTACCGATTTTATGAATAAAATCTGTCCGCACAAGTTAACTGCACCAAACTGACGTACAGACGGCGGATAACCCGTGAAGCACAATAAAAAATCATGTGCGATATTTTTTTTACAATACTGCGGACAAGAAGTCCAAGCAGGGTGAGCAAAATACGAAAGATTATATACACAGAAGAGCAAGGTGAACCAATTGTGTAACACGTTTTTCGCACAAATTGTTGGTCATAAAGTAGACGATAAACAAAATTTTAAATTTGATTACTACAAATATAACTAATACACGAAATAACAAGATTATTTACACAAATGGTATACAGCTCACTGGCGCGGGGGTTAGTTTATTCCAGTCATCTATTGTTTGTGGAAAAAAAGAGTACCGAAAAGTGTCAGTCCTAATCCGTGCTAGAACGTGCTAGAACGCGAGTTTGGTTTCCTGTAGCAGCGGGAGAGGGGTAGGAGGGCAATCAATCAATCAATCAATCAATCAATCAATCAATCAATCAATCAATCAATCAATCAATCAATCAATCAATCAATCAATCAATCAATCAATCAACAATGATATTTTATAAGGCCCCACCTTTCCTGTACACATGATCTTTCCCATTGTGTACGTACCATGAGCAGTCCTTTGTAGGCGTATATAGAGCCAAGGAAGATGGTCATCTTGTGGCTCTGGCAGAATTCCATCTCTGGAATCACCGACACGTCCTCGTTGCCCTGCGACGCCTACAAGATGGGAGTAACGAAAGGGAGTCAAAATGGAGTCAGTTTCTTTTAACGTATCGCCATATCGAGCGCGCAGAAATAGTCTAACTGAACATGCCAGCAAACTATGCTCAATAAGGCTCTACAAAAGCAAAAACAAAAATAAAAAATAAATATATAAGAGTGCTTAAATCTCCAGAAGCATGGAGGAATAAGATAGAGGAATAGCGGCAACCTTCATCAGGCATAGACCTCCTACTGTACAGTATTTACGTCGGACTGTAATAAATTTTACGAATGCTACACCGTACGTATGTGCATCATAAGAAAAATAATTCGAGACAGTCAGAAACAAATGGGCATACGGACACGCAGAGCCCTGGAAGAATGCACAGCAGTGTTTACAGATGCCCTACTTTTTCTGTACTTGTTGCTTCACACCTGCCTCAACAGGTACTGCTGCGGAAGCAGCAGTACCTGTAAGTACCTGTAAGAGCAGTACCTGTACCTGTACCAGCAGTACCTAAGATTGCCTTGGCCGCTTCAGCACGTATGCTGTTAAGCGACATGTAATGCTTACAAATACGAGTTAGTAAAGTGAGCGTGATGTACGATAGTTTGATAACTAGTGGAGATAGAGAGAGGGATAAAAGTGAGAGTTCGCTTTCAACGCTGTCTAGCTGCCAACTTATTTGTCAACTTTTGTAAAAACTATCGCTCAGTGGAATAGACTGTCATGTGAACAGGTGTGCAGTGAGAATCAAGATGTATTCTTTTCATGCTTGTAACCCCCCTGCTGTAACGCTTTCGGGCTAAGCGGGGATATGTCTGAATAAAGAATAAAGAATATTTGCAGCGGTTTCATAAACGTTATTTTAAAAAGGCTCCGTACGTACCACTGGCCACCTTATTAACATAAGTTTGGTGCAGAAATCACGGGCAGGGTTCAGTACCGGTTTAGAACTGCAAGCCAGTGGTCGGCGAGGAACGGCGTGATTCCTCCCCTTCCTACAACCCGCTTCATAATGGTGTTTCGAACGCTGCCAAGCTACAAGCGAGTGTTCAATTAATGCCTCCCGCCATTATTGATTGGCCAGCAAAGTTCGAGGAAGAATAATAAAAGAATAGGAGAAAAAATGTGCACGAAACTCCTTTGTTTAGCAAAAAAAAAAGAGACGTTTTTGTGAGCCCCGTGGGAAAATTGCTGAGCATCGGCCTCGTCGCTGCGAGCGTATTTTGAACGCCACGGTCCCGGGCGTAATCAATCAGTCCTTTTTTCCCCCCTTTTGTTTGATAGTGCACTATAACACGCTTGCGTGCTGCTGATGCTGCGATGCCGCGTTCCCCTCCATATATATATATATATATATATATATATATATATATATATATATATATATATATATATATATATATATATATATATATATATATATATATATATATATATATCCCCAAAGCGGGCATATGCGCGCACCACCACGCAATGGACTCTCTCCTGCACTAAATCTGTGCACTGCGGAGGAAGCTACACCTACACTCTCGATCGATCTTATTTCGCACAAGCCGCACTAAATTCCGCGGAAAAATTTTTTTTCTCATATGTTCGACTTACTCGGTGAAATCTATTCAGAACGGGGTGTCCCGCTTACTTAGCGAGACTTATGTGCAGCGATATCAAAAGTTAGATACATACATCAGCAGATCGACCGAAGATGGACCGGAGAAAGGGTGAACGTTGAAGGACATACGGTTGACGTAACTTGCACTACAGACAGACAGACAATGAACTTTTATTGAGGTCCTGAGGGACTAGCCGGGGGAGACCCGTTGGGGCCCCCGGCTCGCCGCTGGCTGCTCCCATGTCGGAATCGGGAGGCCAAGCCTCTCCGCTCTATCACGGGCCCTCTGGACGGCCATGGACTGGATCTTGAGTTGCCTACTAGATATGGCCTCTTCCCAGTCCCGTTCGCTGGTGAGGGACGTATCCCGTAACGCAGGACACTGCCAGAGCATATGAGGTAGAGTGCTAACCTCCCCACAATCAGGGCACTGTGAGTGGAACATTTTTGCAGATATGTTCAACTTAGTGGTAGCTGTGGGGAAACTAGATCGAGAGAGAACGCTTACCCGGCAGTAGGTTCGTACTTCAGGACCTGCTCTTCGAAGCCCGTGATTGGACACGAGGTGTTCACCACAGTGTCGCTGGCGTCCGCGATTGGCAATTTCAAGCTGCGGTATCCCAGCTCACAAGCCGAAAAAAAACATCAAGATTCTCCGTCCCTGATTAGAGACTGAATGACGTCGACGCCCCAGCTTCGGTAAGCGCTGCACTTTTTAGTGACGAGGAGTTAGAGGGGGGCGGGGGCCGGCGTGTGTGTGTGTGTGTGTGTGTGTGTGTGTGTGTGTGTGTGTGTGTGTGTGTGTGTGTGTGTGTGTGTGTGTGTGTGTGTGTGTGTGTGTGTGTGTGTGTGTGTGTGTGTGTGTGTGTGTGTGTGTGTGTGTGTGTAAGGGGGGGGGTGACGTACATCGCAGATCCCACCGCATTTGTTCAGCCAAGAAAGTTTTCCCGGGCAATCCGTCACGACGGGCCCGGGGAGGGACTCTGGTGAGGGAATTTCGAAATATGGTAATCCCGAAATGTTCGGCCCTCACGGGAAGCGTTCAGTGTTTTGGAATCGTTTGCGCGCCATTTTACGAGGCCCTTCTTTCCCGTTACGCTCTCAACTTCCGAGGAAAAAAAAAGAAAACCGTTCGCGGCTGCTTCGCGGCGGGCCATGCCTAGGGTGCAGCAGCAGAGGCGGCCCTACCGGCCGTGACTATGTAGCGTTCGAACATTGTGCGGCTTTGGGGCATTCGCACGAGTGATTAGTAACTTTCGCTGCGTTTATAAAGTGCTGGCACAGGGTACAAGTCTTCACGACTCTCGACGCTACGAGAAATCAGCCATTATTGATCGTGATGACTGTTCCTTAAATCAGGGTCCATACGCAGGACGGTGATTGGCCACACCACGTCAAACGACATGACTAGGCGCTTATGATGATCACGATGAATCGGGCGATAGAATGGTAAGAGCGGGGAAATAGCAGCAGCGTAATGACAGGAATGTTAACAGTGACCATTGCAGATTTCGACATCCCGTTGTCCTCTTTGTCAGCTGTTCAGCCAGGATCGCCGAACATTTGGTATTAGACTTCATGATTATATCAATCTTATCATGCAGTTAAACCAGCTATAAGCAAATAATCTGAGCTCCACTATTGTGCACTGTAAAAGCCCGACGCAGCGTCCATGCTCAAGTAAGCGCCAATTTCCTGATGCTTTCTAACCAATAAAAGATGTAAAAAGCAGTTTCAAAGCCAGGATGTACGAACATTCGAAAGAGTTTCCTTTATTTTTTTAGATTTGCATATTGCGTAACGCGGAGCTGCTGCTAAAGATCGTGTCGCTCAAGCGAACGGCGTTGCTGCGCGTGCTCATAACGTGCAAATCAGCGAAATTCCTGAGCATAGCGCGAGAATATTGCTGTATTATTAAATATTGAATCTTGCTTCGCAACAAGAATGCGACAATATCTTCGTATTAGGCGCAGACGCAATCCAACTGCCTGAAATTTGGCACTCTAAATGCCGATGCAAGCCTCGGAATTCTCAAAAATGAAAAGATTCAGAATAAAAAAGGAGTAAATAACCAAATACTCAAATTTCCCACGAAATGTGTTTCGTGTGAGCTAGCCGAAACTTACGTTTGTTACGTAAGTCTCGTTTTAAAACTACGTTTGTTTCATTTAAATAACCAATCTTCTTGTCTTACGGAGGTTTAATCATGCCTCAGTGCGTTGCCTTCTGCATCTACGGTCGTGTTTGCGAGATACGCATGACGGCGTGTCTAAGATTATGCGAGTTGGCTGGGAGTAATGCGAATCGTCTCGTGATCTACTTACCAAAAAAAAAAAGTGAATGACTGACCATATAGTCACAACGGAAACCATAATCCAGTGCCTTCACTGGACAAAGGTAACTAGGTGATTCGCATCACAAAAACTAAACCTTCATTGCATAGCAAAACTGGTGGTATTGCCTCGTTAGATCCAAAGATTGCTATAACCAACTGTGTAATATAGAAAAATTTATCGGTTCGATAACGTATCTGTTGTTTTAAATCGTTATGTTAGCTTTTCTTAGCTCATTTCTCAGCTTCGCTCTGTTGTCACAGTCCACAGCGAGAAGTGAGACAGCCTCCAGAGGATGCTTCCACAGTACTCCGACGCCTTACTCTCTAGACTATGGACTACCCAGCGACCCAGGTACGCGGGAAGACGGTTAGAAACAAACACTTATAGTTAGCCCCCAGAAAGTGAGGGAAGCACCTTAAGAATGCCAACACGTAAAAAGAAAAGTTGATGTTGGATTTAAAAAAAAAGAAACGCTGGAGAATGAATCGGCGATCAAAATGGCTGCAGAAGTTGTGCATTCTAGCACCTCTCAAAGAGTGACGGGGGGGGGAGGGGGAGGGGGAGGGGTGAGGGGACGTTCAAGAGAAGACACAATATTTTGGTTATAAAATGGGCCCGAAAGCGTGGACGGGTCGTCTGAGGCAAAGTAGCCGAACTTGGCAGCCCTGTAAACAGTGCCGCGCTGTGCGCGGGACGTGCTTGATGGTGCACAGCTCTTCGGCCCCGGGGTGCAGGTCTGCGCCTTGTTACAGAGAGAGAGCAAAGGAGACAGAGAGAGGTAGAGAGAGAGAGGGAGGGAGACAGAGAGCGGAGTTGGGGTGGCACCAACGCGCTCGCGGCGAGTTTGCACAGCGGCGCTCGCGTTGGCCCAGGTGGCCGGCGCGCAGTGGCAGGATAGATCGATCGTCGCATGCAAACATGGGCCGGCTTGGCTCATTCATTCCCGCGGGCCCCGGGGAGCCGACGGGGTGCCCGTGCTTGGCCACCCCTAGAAAGCTCGAACACAGAATCGACGCGGAAAACGCGACACGAGGATAGCAGAGACCAAAAAAAAAAGGATAATAAGAGAGAGAGAAAGAAATAGAGAGAGCAGAAGATGTAGAAAGAAGAAGACCAAAGCGGAGAAGACGGCGCGTTTACGGGAGTGAGGAGAGTCTGGTTGTAGCGCGTTTATCGTTGCTTCGAGTTTATGTACTCTTTGTTGAGGGCTCGGCGCGTGTTTTTCTTTGCCGTCAAGACGGGAGTGGTAGCAGCCGGCCGGCCGGCTCTCTCTAGTGCCGCTGGGACGTCTAGCGCCACGTCCTGCGGGCGAGAAAATACGAATGAAGAGGTTTCGCTCACTCGCGCGCGCGAGACTCGAGGACGACACGGGGAAGTGGTGCTCGCATGGTGAGAAGGCGAGCGCGCCAGCGTGACATCCCCTTCTCATCCTCGCTATCTATCTATCTATCTATCTATCTATCTATCTATCTATCTATCTATCTATCTATCTATCTATCTATCTATCTATCTATCTATCTATCTATCTATCTATCTATCTATCTATCTATCTATCTATCTATCTATCTATCTATCTATCTATCTATCTATCTATCTATCTATCTATCTATCTATCTATCTATCTATCTATCTATCTATCTATCTATCTATCTATCTATCTATCTATCTATCTATCTATCTACCTATCTATCTATCTATCTATCTATCTATCTATCTATCTATCTATCTATCTATCTATCTATCTATCTATCTATCTATCTATCTATCTATCTATCTATCTATCTATCTATCTATCTATCTATCTATCTATCTATCTATCTATCTATCTATCTATCTATCTATCTGCACCTTTGAAATGCACAGGCACGTGTATGGCACCAGAGCGTTAGTAGACGCCCCTAGACATAGAGGAAGAGCGTTGGCGAGCTACGCACATAGTAACGAAGAAAGCACAGGTTAAATTACCTGTTTGAATTAAAATATGGAAATGATAAAATAAGGGGAAATGAAACATGACGAAAAAAGCAGCTTGTCGCAGGTAGGACCTGAACCCATGCCATCGCATAACTATTGCGACGTTCTTATTCATTCAGTTACAACGGTACCGTTTTCCCTTTCGCATTATTGAGTTCCAGTCTCGTTCACATTCTTGAATCTAACATTCCCAGTTTAACCCTGGGAATGCTGGCCAGCGCCATCATTCTGGAGAAACTAAAGAGCGTGCCTCGTCAAGTTAGCAAAAAGAAAGAATAAAAGATAATAGGGGCGGCTCTTACGGGAGTTCTTACGTTACCCTCTTTTTTGTTGCGTACCGTTCAATTTAAGAGCAGTTAGTCTGGGCAGATGGTGAAATGTGAGTGAGCATCACGTGGAGAGATGCAAAGCAAACCAAAGCGAAACAACGAAGAGCACCTCGCCAGGATAAGGAGTGCGTGCTTTGGCGCAATTAGTTGGTTTCTCGAGCAGATTAATGCAGATACGAAAATAGGAAAACGTCTAGTTAACTGATGCCGCAACTACGAACGCATCCGTTTAGCATCCGCTACAACTACTTGGGGCGTCTTATAACTACATTCAGAATAATGAGAGCGAGATCGCTTAAATATCAGACGGTTTCTTACGTTCGGGCAAGAAATGTATGCGCACAGAAGCAGTTAAAGCCGTAAACAGGCGCCGTGTTATTAAACGCGTTTCGCAAGCATTATAACTCCGATGTTTGTGCTCTCTGCTAGTTAAGCATAGTTTTCTCGAGTAAATGTGCGAATTATTCAGTACGAGCAAGAGCTCTGGCCGAAGCCGCGGCATGGCAACAACCATTTCGCTGTTGCGTATTCCTCGGTCACGGTCCCGGCGCGCTCATTATCCAAGACGTGCAGCTCGTACCGTGAACATGTTTTGCAATCGCGTATCCGATGTTCAGATGCACGTTTCAAATCAGTAAATTTCTTGTTCGTCAGAAGAAAAAGCACATAATACAAAATGCGCGCGCATATACAAGCCGTCACTTTCTGTTTTGATAGCTTTTGTGCCCGTCTGCGTGGTAATTGATGTCACTGCGAGAGCGGTGATGGCGGGGGAAAAAAAAAGAAAGAACGCCGCTTCGCGACCGCATCGTTGGCGCTTTGCGCACGACTCGTTAACGGTCGCAAATAACGGGTTTCGATATATCGACCAACACCGACGGCGTTGTTTCTCCAACTCTTTGTTTTTCTCCATCGCATCCATCACGAGTTACGCTGCATAGTTTTACATTAAAGTTAGAACTTTGTGACGCCCTCGGCTGGGCGCACTCGAAGCTCGTGCAGCGGTAGCTGAAGCTCTGTTGCTCGCTGTGATTGCTGTTTATGCAGACGTTCAGCCTCCATGGCCTCGTGCTCGACGTGTTTTCCGGAGCAAAGACAAGTCACGGTGAAGGCGCCCATGATAACTGCCGCGGGCGGCCGCTGTGTGTGGCATCTAACACGTGACGGCCATGACTTGTTTGCAGCTCCGCAGTGTCTTCCGGTGCGTGTAGCCCTCAAATGCATAGCCTCCGAGACCTGCTTGTATTTATACTCGAAGGAAAACGTGGCTGGGGCGGGCACTTGGACGCCACCTACCGGGTAGGTATCGAGGCGCAGAGACTGCAGGTCATTCATAACTATTGTAAGGCCCGGCACTAAGTCATCCGAACCATGCGCTTGCAATCGAGGAAATCGATGTGGCAGTGGCTCGCGGAACATAGAGGGCGAATTGAACATTTAGGTATCTGAAAAGGCCCGCTGAGTAAAAAAAAAAATGGCTGTGGCTTAGCTAAGGTTAAGCCCAGGATGCGAAGCATACTAGCTTTTATTTTAGTTGTTGAACCACTGTTTAGCCTGGTGAACTGCTGTTGCTTGGTTATATTTGGTTCGGCTAGACGAAGAAACAACTCATGCGTTACTCTGCTTAGCCTTCAAGAGTGGAACGCGACAGCGTTCCCGTCGACCCGCCAAGGGGTGGAAGACAATGGGCTACCGCGCAGCGACTACGCGCCCCGCATTGGACGCGGTGAGCGTCGAGCAACGCAGCGTTCGGCGCGGCAACGAAATGTGCGCCTGAGCAAGCGACGCACTCCTGAGCCTTAGAAACAGCTCGTTTCTAAGGCAACACCACATTCACTAGAGGCGCTTTTGTACCGCTTTGAAGCATCGTACTCGTGGCTCAGTGGTAGCGTCTCCGTCTCACACTCCGGAGACCCTGGTTCGATTCCCACCCAGCCCATCTTGCAAGAGTTGAGCCAAAGCCACCTAGAAAATCAGTCTCTGTAGCACGCCGCAACCTTCGCTTCTCATTCCAACGAGCAGCTGTCTCCAGGAGGCATCTCACCTCGTGAGTGTCTAGCAGAGACAAGCGCAGCTGCTTATATACCGCCGCGAGCGACGGCGCGAGTTGGAGCCCCGTTTCTCCTCCGGCGTGACGTCACGGTGTCACGTGGTATTGAAGGCGACACCGCCGCGCCTGAGGAGCTGGGTTGAGCTCTCGTAATATGCTTCGCATAATAATGTTTTTTTTTTTTAAGTCACAGATAAGGTGATGCTTCCAGAAATATGTGAACACTATAAGGTGATGCTTGCAGAAATTTATGCACACCTTCAGGCTATTCAGAATGATCGGCTTTCAAATTTGTTCTGTGAACCATAAGCTACGCGCTCTGGCGTAAAAAAAAAGAACAATGATAACAATTAAAAAAGCCAAATATAAAGAGAACTACGACTAACACAAAAAGTACGAGACACCTCTGCTTCCCTGCACAGCGTAAATAGACCTTGACGGTAGTCGCCAGAACTACGCAATACTACTACTTTCTCTCATTACCAATGCCAGTGGGGGAATGGCATAATGGATCGGAAATGTAGTGCGGGGTTGTGGTAGGGGGAGCACATTGTTAGAATGCGTTCTGTAAGTATCAACTTATTTACGACTATGTCTCGACTTTATCACTGAAAGCCTTCGGAATGCTTGCGATATGCCTGGCAAGTATTCGTCGCCTGTGTGGTGTTTATATATGTTTGCTTGAGTAACAGTAACAATAATGTATTCGGTGTTTAAAGGTTACCATGGACCCCAGTTCTAAGAAAAATACGCTGCAAGAATGACATAGACTAAGCATGAAAGTGTATGGGGCATAGGGAAATTTGAGTCTCTTATTTAGCTACATCTACACGTAAAACGAAAAAAAACGACACTCTGTTTAGGCAACCGTACGTTGAACCTAGAAAAATTAATTTTGCTGCTCTTTTCTTTAGAAAATAAAGCATAAAAGAACGTGAAACTGTCTTCCGTTGTGCAGAGGGGCTTCGATATATTTGCTGAATTTACATTTAAAAATGTAAACAAACTATGAATGCTGTAGTTAGAAACGAGTAAAACTAACTTTAAATGTCTGGCCCACGATTTTGTAGCGATGGCCTTTCCGCTGCTATTTATTTTCGCGTTTTGCACTCTTCGCCAGTGGTCGAAGCGACGCTGCGCCCACTTTACCAATGCGATCAGCCGGCCGTGGACAGTGGATGATAACAGTGGCGCGCAGAATCGAGCGGAAGGAATCGCTGCGAAATCGGTGACCCTGCACCTCTGAAATTACAACACACACAACGTACATCGCAGCTCTGTAAGCGTTTGTCGTGTTTATGTTCTTTTGAAGCAGAAAAATACAAAGGTCACTTAGTGATCTACAGTTTACGTAAAACTGTTGCCCGTCTAGCTTTGAAGTTCTGCCAAATTATAGTTCAAAGAAATGTACAACTCTGCAGAGCGAATTAATAAAATGTTTCTCCCCAGTTTTTTTTTCCGCCTTACGCTCATCGACAAATGCCTTTTATTGACACTCACATACTTACATGTTATAATTAGAGTTTGTAAACTCATACTTACCTAAGACCTTGGCATTTAAGACATACCTTTAATATATGTAGAACTTAGACTTTTAGCTTTTTTGTCTTTTCAAACGACTGTCGTTTCAGGTTCAGTAAATTTCATACGCGACAATATACGTGTTGGCTACTCGGAAAAGCAATTCAGCGCTAAAGCTGGTCCTTGACTTGAGCACAGAGAAACCAGGAATTATTATTTTGGTGAAGAGAGGATAATGACGTGGTATCAATTAAACACGAAGCCACATGCGTGGTTAAGCAATACAAGTACCTTAGTGTTACGTAAACGCACCCTATGTGTGAACACTGCGCGTGTATACAATAAAGTGGGAACTGCCGACCTCTACTAACCATAACAACTGTACTCACGCTCTTTGAATTTCTGCGGGCATTCGTACGCTTTACAATGCAGAGTCTATACCACGGCTGTCTACAATGTGCGTTCGTGTATGTATGTATGTATGTATGTATGTATGTATGTATGTATGTATGTATGTATGTATGTATGTATGTATGTATGTATGTATGTATGTATGTATGTATGTATGTATGTATGTATGTATGTATGTATGTATGTATGTATGTATGTATGTATGTATGTATGTATGTATGTATGTATGTATGTATGTATGTATGTATGTATGTATGTATGTATGTGCGCATGCGCCACCACCAGTTGTCTCTCTATGACTAGATGTCCTTGGCCTTGATTCCGTGGTCATTTCCCGAGCCCACTGATGCGTGATGTCTTTGCCCTTACTGCTGCTCTTTTTCTTTCATCGCTACTATATCATTGACGGTCGCGAGCGGCAGCTTTACTGCTGCGGCTGATGTGCATTTTTAATTATTGCGTTGTTTGTTCTCTCCTGGCGCATCCGGGATTATGCTTTTGTCCGTGATCGAGTCGAGCACTGAAGCAACGCAGCGGTTTAAGCACGCCTATAAATTTCTCTTTCAAGTATACGCACAGGCACTCCTCAAGTAGTCGTTGCTGCTGATACTGTGGTATCAGAACATGGCTCATACTCATGACGAGGATTGTACCGTGACGAATTCTAGACACAGACTTAAACCAATCCCTGTAAGTTTTCACTACGTCACGTGTTAAATTATTTTGAGCGCTTCTATGTGTCCGTGCTCGCGCGTGTGTGTTCTTTTTGCTCGTCGTTTTCAACTTTTTTTGTCGTGCACCCTTCAAGTAACATGCAAAGGCTGCACGTCTCAAGTTCTCATTACACGACGCCTTTCTCTCTTTCTTTGCCAGCTTTATCGTCCACCCGATGGCAGCTGCTGAGATGCCTTTCGGATTGTTCGGTTCTTGACGAATCTTTCTTTAGCGAACCTCATACTGGCCCCTTTCACGGCGATCCCATGGGCGCTGCCATGTTTGATCATGTGGTGCCCCGTCCATTGCTTGCCTCAACTGCCTCCGTTTCCTCCTTGTGTGCAACGGGTTCGTATGACGCCGGTGCGCCTTAGCAAACCTCTGTTTCGGGAGACATCGAAAATGGTTACCGGGGGGACGAAACAAAGCTTTGACCGCAGCTTCAGACAGCATGAAAAAGCGCTTTCGGAGCTGATTATGCTATGTTTGAACGGCGCGAGCAGCGTATATGGTGCTTGTTGTAAACGAGGGGCTAAATATGTATTCCGAGCTATCCGATCTTTCTGCTCATTAATTTAATGAGGATTAGTGTGTCTTAGTCTTCGTTCTTTATTTGGCAAATAATTTGAAGCAGCGGCTTGTCACATTTCTGACTCAGTAAATTTCATTGGTGTGGTCACTGTCTGATAATTTCTGCCTAATAGTCCGCGGGTGTGCTCAATTGCCATAGATTTGTTCTTGCTGCGCGCAAGGTTTGAAATGTAGGCATTTTGTCCATTGTAATACCTTGTAACAAAGATGTATTGTCTCTAGTAACTCGCTTACTCATGTGGACCGTCACGAAAAATTCAGCTTCGACCATTCGTGCGCTATCGGTCTAGTCCGTCATTTTTTGTGGGTATATCGTGAGCATATATTCAAGTGTGCGCCCATTCACTCATTGAAACGTTGGCAATAGAGTGGGCGTACGTTTCCGTGCCAGTTGGGGTAGACATGTGTTGATACTGTTCACGAAACGTACTATGACAGGAAGTGGGGCTAGTCGCTTTGTCATTGTTTAGCGAGCGGTACTCACTCTTGCTGACGTTCCGGAGCTGAAGCACTTCTTTTGGAGGTTAGCGAAACAACGATGGCGGATGAACAAATTTCTGTATCCTCGAAGGAATCCGTACATCTCGAAGTGCCGGTAACACGCACGGACACTGGCAGCAGCGGTCGGCGAACTTCGCCACACAGATTCATTCCATTCCTTTACATGCCAGTTACTATATTTGCAGCCAACTACTGCATACGTCTTTTATCCACATTATTCAATCCAGCATGATTGGAGCACAGTGCGTAAGCGAAAACTCAATTGCATTTCCGACAGCTCATCGCAGAGAAGCAAGGTGGAAGCGATACTGATTTCGTATTCGTGCGCTTTCGCTGAGGCCCCGTTGGACGCGCCGCCGACAGCGCCATCTCGTTTCACTAAAACAAACTCCTCCGCAAAAAGGGTCAATACCAGCAGAGAACTCAGAAACTGTGCATACGTTAGTACGCGTACCGCGCCAGAGAACACAGATCAGAGGGTGTTTCCGACCGGTGCGACATTTAGACGGGGCGTGCCCTCTCGCGAAGTTGTATAGGAACGTGACTGGTCTGTACGACCTGCCTTTCACTGTCATTGAACCTTCCTCTTCGAGTCTTCACAGTGACAAACTTTTCTGAAAGGAGGCGCTCGAGCGGAGCTATTGCCGGCATGCCTTGCAAGGGCTGGATCCGCCTACAGCCTACAACATCCTCCTCCTCTCCACAGTGACTGACTTCTGTTTGTTTCTTTCTCTCTTATCCATCTTTTTCGCAAAATGTAGCGTAGCCAACCGCACGCGGCCTTGGTTGGTTGACCTTGCGTTCCTCCTCCTTCGTTTGGCTCTACCCAGGCGAAAACACAAGATGAAATATCGACGCTGATGACGTAATCAGATCCTGGTGGCACCTACTTTCGGATCTGGATAATGCAACCCAACAACGGGAATGGAGACGATGGCAATAAACGTGAAAGAAGAACAAGCGAAAAGAAAGCGAATGAGAAGCGGTAGGGGGAGCACGAAGAACGCATACACGATGGTCGCATGCAAAATAACAGCAAGAAATGTCAACGGTGAAACGTTGCTTCAACAAAAGCCAAACAAAGGACGAAGGCTTGACCTGATTGATTGATTCGTTAGATGTTATGTCCCACATCGGCACCAAGGGCTAAGAGAGAGAAGCTGTGATGGAGGGCTCAGCATGAATTTTCAGCAGCTCAGGTTCTTATAAGCGTGCACAGAAATACGACTACGACAGTTGCGTTTGCATTCAACCCCGATGTTTATGCGGCCGCTGCGCCCGTGGCAATCGACCGCCCGACGTCGCACTCGGCAGCCGAACCCCATATCCACTTAGTCACGGACGACTGAATGAAACAAGCGAGTAAGGGTAAGATGAACGCAGACTCAGGAGAACGAGTGGAGCTTCGTTACCCTTTAAAAAAAAGGAAGGAGAAGAAGAAGCAACCAATCAATGAGTGCGACGGGAAAAACATACACACAGATACAAAAAATAAAAACTAGAGAGAGATAGATAACCATGTGAACAACGAGAGCAGTAACTTGGAGCGTGGAGCGATCCCCCCTTTTTCACGCGGCTGCCGAAGCTAGATTCCGCGCTTGCGTCGTTTCGCTCTTCAATGGCAATTTTACTCCCAGGCGTTCAGTTGTTACGGACCGGAATGCAACGCTTCGCAGCACCCTAGTGCGCACTTTGCCCCCTTTCAAAAGAGCTGCAATTGCCCAGATGGCGTCCCTCTACAGAGGCACGTAAGAAAGAAAAGCGCTGAAGCAGCAAAGCCTGCGAAAGACGCGGGGTAGTGCTCGTTTATTTCTCCCTTTCCTACACGCACCCCCTCCATTCTCGTCCTTCTTTATTATTATTACGATCATTTTTGAGCTAAACGTTTTTTTAGACTCTCCTGGCTCGTAGAACCTCTTCTTTTTCTTCTCTCTCTTTCTCTCGCTCAACTTCATTGTGCGCGCTCTGCCTCGCTGCTGGCATGTACTGCAAGGAAGTATAATTTGTTGCAGTGGCTTGAAGTGAAGCGTTATCTGCATTCGAAGCGCCACGCTGCACTACGTACTCGAAAAAAAAAAAAGGTTTGAAATGGTTGCGGCGGTCGATGCACGTACATCTGCGTTGAGCCAGAGGCCAACAACATCCTAATTTGGGCCTTACAGAAAAGAGAGAAATGCCTGTATTTTTGAAATATTCATGTTTAGTAACCACTCCAGCTACCTGACAGTCGTATTTGGCTCACGTTTCCCTACAACACAGCATTCCATCGCACATATTGCACAGCATGCCCAACCGTCCACATCGAGCGACGTGCGGATACGTTTTCTGCGAATGTGCAGTTTCATGAATATTATTTTTTGGTGACCTCACGAGTTTGTTCTAGCTTAGTGCATGTTCTTCAACCACACATGATATGCGCACCAGCCAGCATTTATCAATGCCTGAGGCAGGCAGTGTCGTGAGAACTTTAGCTCTTTTAGGTACCATCTATATTTTGACAAAAAGATGTAATACACCGGCATTTATTGCCTCCTAAGTTTGTTAATAATTTGTGGCTCTGTCAGCTAACAATGTTGTTTGAAATATGAGACAATGCTTAAGACAGGGACACATAGGTTTGAAGGGTAATTTCAATGCCTGGAACATGTATATGATAGCGCACCCACACAGTCGAGATGCCTAACGACGCTCTACACGGACAGCAACAACACCAACTCAGTCAGAAGCCACGGCTGCATTCTCGCTTTCCTCGTGTTCTTCTTCATCATGAATACATCCCAGTAAAGATCTCTGCTTCAACGGCGCAAACGATACAAGAGCGAGTCATGGTAATAGATTGTCGTGTGCGTACGCCGCTGTTGCGGAAGCAGCTACGGAGCCCAATTTTTACGAACCGACACGTTCACTACGACACGGTTCCACACACACACACGGACCTCGACGGAAGGGGCGGTAAGGGGGGGGAGGATACAATATCCGTGCGCGTAATGAACGGGTGGTGCTATTTCACGGGCCACCAACCTTGGCAGCGCTGCGCCGAATTAACTCGACGACCCTCGCCCAGTGTCTGGAAAGACACACACACTACTCGCGGGTGCGAGACGAACGCGAGACGCAATCGCGAAGCGAACAAGTGGCGCGTGGATGATTGAGGGCTCAGTCGGCTCGGCTCCGGCTCGACTTGGCTTCAAGAGAAAGAAAAAAACAATCCCGCTACTCCCGCGCAGTCGAGGTTCGCTCGGTTTCTTGGATCGACAGTGTCGGTGCCAAGCGGCTGCCGCCGGAGTCTAATTGAAAAGTTGCGGCCGCTTCGCTGTTGCACCCAGGCCCATCTCTCTCTGAGCCCCAGAACCAGCGGCCTTCGGGCCCTAAAGGTCACGAGGGTGGAGTGGGCGGCATGAAGGACTGCTACTCGTTCTCCGGGCGAGGTCTTAACTCGCCTTTCTTCACGGCTAGATGGCACGCTTTCTTTCCCTAACCGGATGATAAACTGTGGCTTCTACCCGCCGCGATAGTTTTGAATCAATCATTAACCAAAGTTGCACGACCGCTGGCAGGGATGGCAACCAAAACAGCAGGAACACATCTTCGCCTATTCAGGCTGACTTCAAGTGAGCGGCTGCCTTGACACCAGTTTCGTGTCACCCACAGGCGCCGCTTTCACGTAGAAGTGTCTTAATTTATGCACAAACCAGATGAAAGGGGGTAACCGAGGGCCCGATTTTTATTAGTCGTATCATAAGAAGCCAACAAACACTGACACCAAGGACAACATAGGGGAAATTACTTGTGCTTAATAAATAAAAAAATCTATGCACGAATTTTTACGGAAGCACATGAAGGAAAGTGCTCGCTCGCTCGCTCGCTCACTCACTCACTCACTCACTCACTCACTCACTCACTCACTCACTCACTCACTCACTCACTCACTCAATCACTCCCTCACTCACTCACTCCCTCACTCCCTCACTCACTCACTCCCTCACTCACTCTCTCACTCACTCACTCACTCACTCACTCACTCACTCACTCACTCACTCACTCACTCACTCACTCACTCACTCACTCACTCACTCACTCACTCACTCACTCTATGTATATGTCAACGTGTGAAACGACATAGAGTGTACTAAAACGTAAGCGTAACGTCAGTCTAACGTCAGTGAAGGAAAGCGATGCATGTATCATGTAGAAGACTGTTGTGTGAATGGTTATTCTGTCATGAACGATATGTAAACATTTCTTTGATGAAAGTAGTGCTATTATACCAATGGGCTAAGCGTAATGTTAAGTGTAACATGCCTGGCGGCTAGCCAAGCTTCTACGGCTTCTCAATAGATTCAGTACCTTTTACCAATGCGTTCTTACTCAGAAAATGGTATGCTCCCTTGTTACCATTCGTCGCTATCTTGTTTCAAACTGTCAAGTAAGCCGTCTTTCCGCTGCTACTTCGAGTGCCTCGCAAACTCTTAACGATGCCTTGTTCGCGCTAACGACGGCAGTTCGCTCGGCTTTTGCACATCCAGACCAGAGCGAGACCCTCGATAAGGGCAAAACGTCAAGCTGTCGGCTGAACTTGGCGGCAGACATAAGCACTATCTCGGCAAAGCTTTGATGTGAGCGCGTTTTGCATAAGCTGGCCTTGCGCCGCTAGAGAGTTAGAGAAGCTATCGCGTTCGAACGGCGGACGAGCTTTCTTTTGCCCACAAATGAGCGAGAGCGCGATGTGGTAATGAGGCGTTCTTTCCGTAATCTAATGATGCATATTCGTGTAGATAAAAAGAAAAAAAAGAAAAACAGCGCCACAGACGTCGTGGTTGGGCAAGCGTTGACGAGAAATATGTGCATGTGATATTCTTCGCACCCTCTAATATACTGTACACTATGCGACGCGTGCATGCATGTTATATGGCGTTTCCTCAATTTTTATGTTGCTCACAAACTATAAGATGCCGCAGACTATACAGTAATTAGTGAAAATGTTTCAGAGAGAGAGAGAGACAAAAGGGAAGGAAAGGCAGGGAGGTTAGCCAGTGTAACTACCGGCTGGCTACCCTGTGCTGGGGAAAGGGGTAAAGGGAATAAAAGGAATAGGAAGAGAGAGAAAAAAGAAGAAAAATGCACACAGTAACGCGATGTTGCGCGCAACAATAGTCAAAGGCGGTCCCACAATTCACATGTCCTTAAGAACTTGAGCAAAGCCCTTAAGGCCTTGAGTGCCGAAACACGTCTGGACCAGTGTCCTAGAACTTTCTCTTCTGTGAAGGGGCGATCGTCCAGTTTTTCGAGCACGGTCACAAGCACTTTACTTTGCACATTGTAACATGGACAGTCACAACGGAGGTGCGCAATCGCCTCTTCGCAGCCGCAGGTGTCGCAAGCAGGGCTGTCGGCCATTCCAATGCGGAAGGAGTAGGAGTTCGTGAATGCCACGCCGAGCCATAGGCGGCACAGAAGTGTTGCTTCCGCTCGTGGCAACCCTGCCATGTTTCAGAAGTGATCGCTTACAGTAATGGGCCGCAGGTTTGTCGTCAACGCATGAAGTAGTCTAGCACATTTAATGCGACTAGCGTTTTTGGAGAACTTCACCCACTGCGCGGTGTGGATGCATGTAGGTATCGAACTTCTTTCCCGCCGCTCTTGTATAAAAAAGAATCTTGAAAATTTTTCCGGTGCAGAAAGAAATCAAACCTGCGTCGCACTTGTTCCCCGAGTACAGAAACCCGACGTCTTAACGCTGCTCTAAGAATGCGCACGGACAGTGAGGCAACAATTATCAGCGTTCGCACACACCCGCGCGCTGCGCATTTCGGGGGCCATGCGCGGACTTCGCGGCAGCACCGCTAGGTGGCGCAACGGGTGCAGAGCGAAGCGCGAGGGTAGACATCGGCAGCAATAGACGCCTCGTATATTATTATTTTTGGCGGTGGCAACACAGTATGTTACTACGAGGGCGATTCGGAAAGTAATGCCTCCAAGCCCACTATTTTGCCAGTAGTACTTCAAACATTTCGAAATCTTTATCATTATTGCACAGATGTTTAAGCTACATAATGTCACTTGCGTCACCTTCCTATTTCTTCTCGTTACAGAGTGATCAAGCAATCCGTGGCATCCAGTGGTGTCGTCCGGTTCAAACAGCGGGCTGTAATTGAATTTCTGACTGCTGAAGGTTGTGCGCCCGTCAACATTCATCGCCGTCTGACTGCAGTTTACGGGGATGCCTGTGTTGACGTCCGCACTATACGGAGGTGGGCAAGGACTGTGAAAGACCAAAATTCAGCCGCATCAAATCTCCAGGATCAGCACCTAAGTGAACGGTCCCCAACGGCCCCTGATGGGGATCCTCAATATCATGTGGACGAGTTGATTCGGAGCAATCGCAAGATCAAGCAACACGGTATCACGACAAGACTCGCCATTTCGATTGGTTTAGTGAACAAAATTATTAAGGACCTTCTGCGTTACAAGAAGATTTGCACTCGTTGGGCACCACGGCAACTGACGACTGACATTAAAGAGTCGAAGAAGAGTACTCAAACTGCGCAAATCTTCTTTCAACGCAGGAGGCAATTAATGATGTGGTTCACTGAACCAAAAGAAATGGCGAGTGTTCTTGCGATCTCGTGCATGATCTGGCGATTGCCCCGAATCAGCTTGTCCGCGTGATGTTGATGATCCTCATCAGAGGCCGTTGTGGGCCGTCCACTTAGGTGCGGATTCTGGATATTTGATGCAGCTGGATTTTGGTCTTTCACAGTTCTTGCCCATCTCCGCACAGTGTTGACGTCAACACATGTATCCCCGTAAACTGCAACCAAACGGCGATGAATGTTGATGGGCGCGCAACCTTCAGCAGTCAGAAATTCAATTACAGCCCGCTGTTTCAACCAGACCTCACCACTGGGTGCTTTGGATTGCTCGATTACTCTGTAACGAGAAGAAATGAGAAGGTGAGGCAAGTCAAGTGACATTATATGGCCTAAATAACAGTGCATTAATGATAAAGAGTTCGAAATGTTTGCAGTACTACTAGCAAAGAAGTGGACTTGGATGGATTACTTCCTGAATCGCCCTCGTACACTGATTTAATGCAAATCGCATCAGCGCCGACATTCATCGAAAGATGGGTTCTGCCGCAATTATTTCCTTTTAAAGCGATGCTTCTTTTTGCATCTAACCCACCTTGCGGGTGATGACTGCTTCCTGCTGTCTTGTCGAGCAGACAACCATTTAGGTCACTGCCTATGTGCCACCGGGTATGTGTCCAAATGGACAGCAACTTGAGCCACTGAGCATGGGCAACTATAGGAATACGTTCGACTGGGTTTATCTGGCCAGTTTTCGTCGATCCTCCAAGAGGACCTTGTGCCACTGTGACACAATGGGTATAGACGCCTTAAGCGTTGTAATTCGATTAGCATTTTCGTCTACTTCAGCGGTTTTGAGCCTGCCTGCCTATCTTCCCGTCCTTCCTTTCGTCTTCCCTTTCTCCCTCTTCGTCGGCCCAGTGGCCCACGTTGTCTACCAGCCTGGGGTGCACGTATGCGTGCTCATGGTCGAGATGTCGTCATGGTCGTTAAATCATCGTCATTCGAGCTTCGTCATCAGACTCTCATCATGCCATCGTCCTCACGCCTTCTACACGCCGATCCAGTGGCCGAACAGCTTGGACCACTCAGCTTGGACCACTCAGCTTGGAACACTCAGCTACTGATGTTCGTGACGCCGTCGTGGTCTTGCATCGTCGTTATTACAGCCTTGTCACACGACTCGTCACGACGTCATCCTCACACAGTCATCGTCATCCCATTGTCGTCGTTATACCAGCGTCGTCCCTTCAGGAACGCCATCCTTTTGTCATCAAGACATCGTCGTCATACCGCCTTTGTCGTTCCGGTCGACGTCATTCCTTCGTTATTAATGCGAAAGCATCATATGGCGGCGTTGGCGTCGTTGGCGTGACCGCGCCATGGTACAGAAAGGCTACGAACCCTCGACCTTTCGTGGCGGTACAACACACGCTCTTTGATGTAAATTAAGGCGAATTAAGAAACAGCTTTTTAAGATAGGGTTCATTTAAGCACTCCAACCCACGACCTTTGGTGGGAGTCCAACCCTGGACCTTAGGTGGGCGTCGAACCCACGAACTTGCGTTGTGCGCACCTTTTGACGAACCCCGTCTCCGTCACGTCACAGCGCTTCTAATGACGTTGCCGGTCAAGTCACGTGACTCTGCCAGTGGCGCCATCAGACGTCGCCGAACTTCTGCTGACGTAGCCGCAATGCTTTCGCATTCATCCAGGTGGGGATAACTAAGTGCCCCTTCAACCTTTCCGTCGTTGTCCCTGCGTCGTCGCCATACAGTAATCATCATGCTCAATGCCAACCTTGGCAATCGAATGCCACAGCAACTTTGGCCGATACTGAGGACAGTGTATGTGGAAGGTTAAAACACGTTGGCGGGCTAGTTGGTTAGAATCCATGGTAGAGTGTATAAGCGCGACTAGACGTGGACGTAGAAAGAAGCAGATACACAGCGCTTCCTCTGAAGCGCTGTGTCTGTGTATCTGTTTCTTTCTACGTCCTCGTCCAGTCGCGCTCATACACTCTACCATGGGTACCTGAAAGCCTTGAATGGAAGTCTCAGAATGACAGTGCAGATTTTAAAGAAACGTGACTTCCTGCAATACGGTGTCGCTAAATTCCTGGAATGCTAATCGCATTACTGTCGGCACTCATCGAGCCAGGGATGCTGCTGTGATCTTTTTATACGGGTTATATTTCTGTGTGCATACTCTTTTATCAACATTCCTTTCTCGACAAGCATCGTATATCGCCTTCATCCTCGTGCTACAGGCGACGAGGCTATGATCGTGTTACCGCTTCCACTTAGCTTAACTCAAACTTCGCGTCATTTATATTCCGAGACAGCGTTGCACATACTTGCTTTATTTATGACTCGAGTTTACTGCTGGCACGAAGCCTAAATATGTTTCTGTTTATGAGCATGATGCCTGCAAATGTTCTGGCCCCGCATATGTGGCTGGCATCGTTGGGGATGCACATTGAAACTACAGTCCCTCACTGATATCTGCCGACTTGGTAACTGCAGCATTTCACGTTTCGATTTATGCGCTTGTAAGGCATACAGCCACGGTCTAACTGCCTTTGTCACCGTTCAAGTTCTTGAATTCAGGTGACCTAACAGGACGCGTAGTAAAAGGCACGGCTAGTCTTCACAGCATAGCTTGTGGCTGGGTGTGGTATTCACAAAGACTTGTCCGTTCCTCATTAGGATGAGTGACACACATTTGCGTGGCAGTTGCGGGAGTGAGGAGTTCATCGAACGTTTGCTCTCTCTCAATTGGAGCCAATCAAAGAAGGCAATGTATCCCCAGCTTCGATAACGTTGCGGAAGTCGATCGACACCATATAGAAGAGCATCGCCTCGTGAGAGAACACTTGGTTCAAAATTCGGGCTCTCACCACAGGCTGTCCGCGACGCGCCTCACGGTAGAAGGGATCGACGATCTGCCAAGTGGTCAGGATGATGACGTCGAGCATCAGGAACACTCCGACCACCATGAACAACTTGTAGTCCTTGATCACCTGCGCGGTTAAAGAAAGGAGGATTGTCAATCCTTGACAGCACGAAGAATAGCAGTGTTTAGTCGTCCACCTTGTGCGTGAGTCTCGGAACGTGCAGCGTGAAATGACTGGTGCACGTGTGCAAGGAATAACTTACTGGTTGTTAATAGTGCAGCTTGGGCAGCAAACCGGGTAAATGTCTTGCGGTTACAGGAAAGCAAAAGAACGTATGCAGAACAATCTCCCGGAACTATTGAATGCTCCGCTTTAGCTTTGAAAGGTAGCGCATTGTTTCCGTAATGTCCTGATGTATTGTTAAAGGGGCCCTCCAACACTTTTCAAGCACCCGTCTTTCTTTTGCAGACTGCGTAGACTGACGCTTGGAGATGCCCTTAGCGTAGGTCAAAGCACCGACATCGAACTACTTAATCACGCAAGCAAATCACTGCGTAGATGCCGACCGCCCATCGGCGTTCACCAGAAGCATCATCGACATCACCACTCGCTCCTCCGTGATTGGTTAAACACAAAGTTGCCGATAACAACTGCACTGCAGCAAAAACGTGATAAATTAAGAGTTTATTTTTGTTTGCTATACTTTGTATATTAACGCAAACAGTCATAAAGAAAGGAAACAAAGAATAGAAAGAAAGAAAGTCACTAGCACAAAACGCGTTAGGGGCGCTGGCTGTTCTTTCGCCCTTGTATACGGTGGCATACTTGTGGCCTCTCAGAACAAAGGCTCTCGCTTGCGTAAGCTCGGGGGCAAGCTTGTCGCCCCGCTGCCTCGTTTTCCGCGCTGTTCACGTGGTGCAGGTTTCTCACTTCGGTGCATCGTTGTTACCGCAACCTTCTTGTTTTTCGCGGCGAAAGCCACGTTACGCAATTCCAGGTCGCTCGACCACTAGCGACAAGAATGAGATGTGCTAGAAAGCGCTAAGTTGCTTTTTCCTTACCATGGTAACAGCGTCACCCGCACACTGGAGTGATCGGAGTCCGTGATCACAGAACGTGTAGGCAACCATGCAATGCGAACTTCCGCTACGTAGGCGCTTCGGGCTCTTATCATTGGCAGCGACGGGTTGCGTCAGTGGCTTACGGAAATAGGCACAGATGACCGCACGAAGTTTGAGTTGAGGGCACGCATTTTTTTTTGTATTGCGGAATTTCTGAGCAGAATAATTCGGCACTGCGTACCTTTATCACTGCAATTCTTGTTGCATTTATCCTTCAAATCGCATGTCTGCGCAACTTGCGACCGGCAAATGGTGGCTTGAGAAATCTTCGGGGGCCGCTTTAATAGGCTAACCTATGTGCCCTATGATGGCCCCGAGGTTCTGGTTATACCATTGTTTGCCATGCAGTGTTTGGATGGGCGATTGGTTTTAATGCGATAAGCATTAAGTAATTAAACAAATATTTATTAATAACTATTTATTTAATGATTGAGCGATTACTTAATTTCATTACCTCCAGTGTCCTAAGGCGTTATAGAATTTTAGAGAACGTTAGAGCGTTACAGGAAAAAGTACCCGTCATAAGCGGTTAGTACATAAATAATCTTCAACGGTAGATTTAAATGCGGGTACATTGATATGGGCACGTAATTCCATTCTTCGGCCCTCTTCGGTATGAGTGAATCAAAATACAAATTAGTGCTACAAAAAAGGACGTCAACTTTATGACGTTGGTTAGTACGACATGACAGATAAGGTGTCTCACTGAGAAGTTTATTGTTTAGGTTTGCATTATGAGAAATCTTGTGAAAAATTGATAAACTGGACATTTTTCTGCGCATAGAGACGTCGGCAAGATGCAAAATGAGTTTCATCGACCATACACTGGAAGAGTGGAAATACTTCGACAAAATGAAATGCACGACTGTTTTACACCTATTATAGTTGATTAATGGGAAATTATTGACTAAGATTCCATAGAGCACCTGCATATTCAAGCTGAGACATTACAAGTGCTTTGCAGAATGTTAATTTAAGAGACAGTGGTAGCCTTGAAAAATTGTAGCGTAAGTAACCTAACGTGCGATTAGCATTATTAATAATGTAGTTGACATGATTTTGTCAAGAAATGTTAGCAGTTAAGTGAACTCCCAGATACATATAAGAGGTTTCTTCGTCTAACGCAGAACCATCAATGTTATAAAAAGGAGGGTTACAAGTGGTCGATTTTTGGGAAAATCTCATTAATTTACACTATTTATCATTCAAACGCATTTTGATGCGTTGCACCAGTTACTGATAGCGTTGAAGTCACATGGAAGTGCGTATAATCAGCGTCAGAAGATATTACGCGATAAATTACGCAGTCGCCAGCATATAGCCTAACAGATGATTAAACCACATTAGTCAGGTCGTTAATATAAATTAAAGATAGAAGAGGGCCTAAGACAGAACCCTGTGACACAACCGAAGTAAGTGGACGTCAAGGGGAATCAAAATCTTCAGCTGTAAGAAATTGCGTTCTGTTAAAAAGAAAGTTTTCTATCTAGGCAATAATATTGGGATCTATGTGTCATTTCCTTTTAGCATCCTTAGGGTACTTCACGCACTTTCGGGGGCTATCTATCTATCTATCTATCTATCTATCTATCTATCTATCTATCTATCTATCTATCTATCTATCTATCTATCTATCTATCTATCTATCTATCTATCTATCTATCTATCTATCTATCTATCTATCTATCTATCTATCTATCTATCTATCTATCTATCTATCTATCTATCTATCTATCTATCTATCTATCTATCTATCTATCTATCTATCTATCTATCTATCTATCTATCTATCTATCTATCTATCTATCTATCTATCTATCTATCTATCTATCTATCTATCTATCTATCTATCTATCTATCTCACAACGATGGGTCTCAGGGTAGTCCATTTTAGAATGCGTATAGTTCGTCGGGCTGCTATGCTGAGAGGACAGGGTTCGGAAACCAACCGTCGGACCGACATGGATCACTGGGTATCTAGCGTATGTACCAACGTGCCGCTCTTGAATGAACCTCTTTGACACTGACTTGGGTCACTGCGTATGGGCCACTCGGTCAGCCACTTCAGACACGTCAATGAACCTCTCTGTTACCAAATTGGGTCACTAGGTGTGTGTCAGTAGGTGTGTGCAGATCTTATAACGAACACGGTTGGCACAAACATCGGTGACTAGGTAACTGCTACGGGAATGCGTCGCTTTCTAAAAACAAACAAACAAACAGAAAATGATCCGTTTAAATAAAGTGCTTTACTGACTGACTGACTTTAATTTTTTCGGTGCTCGGCGGAATCGTACCGGTGCCCCAACGCGGATTTTACTAGGGTGTCGATAGGCGGTGCAATGCGTGCAATGGCAAGCAGCGTGCACCAGCAGCAATACAACAGGAGAGGAGCCCAGCTGCATTTACAGCACTCGCGTGTACAGACAGGAAGACCTTTTCAATTTCCTCCACACTGGGTAGAATCGAGCCTACTATAAGCGGTTTCCTGAAGCACAGCAGCCGAGCGCTTTGGCAAGCTGCGCCAAAACGCACCGGTTTTAGGCCACTTTTTGGTAAACTTTTTTCGCGCTAACGCTTTAGCGAGCTGCCCCATGAATGCAATGGGTATGTGCCACTCTTCGGTGAACCTCTCTCCGAATGGCGTCACTGAGTATGTGCTACTGGGTGTTCGGCCAGAGAGAAAACAACGCACCGGGGCGTCACGCCTCTGCTCTCGGAGGCAACGCTCAGGCTTCTCGGCCACGCACTAGATGGCGCAGCGTGTGCACGTAAAAACGCAAGGGGAGCCCAGCTGTCGCATGATGCGTTTCTCCGCACATGCACTGGCGCGCCACGCATTTCGGAGGCTTCGCACAGACTTCGCTGCGGCGCCGCTAGATGGCGCAGAGTATTTACAGGAAAGACACTAACATAAATTTTCTTGAAAATACTGCTGCTACACTGGATTTTACTAATAGACTTAGCTGTGCGGGATTTGTAAACCTAATTAGTACACCAACTCGTGTTACGTTGTCCTCGTCTACATGTCTCGACATTCTTATAACGAATATTGACACTGTCGTAGAGCATACTGGAACAGTAACGTCGGACGTCAGTGATCATTGTCCTGTGTTTATGACATATCGTTTCAATGTGAGAAAAAGTTGTTCAGAGTCAAATGTGTTTACTATACAAGATATAACTGATAGAAATATGGATCTTTTCAAACGCACAGTTTGCAATTATGACTGGTCTTTCCTATACGAAATAGGTGATGTGAATGTCGCGTATTCCAAGTTTATGTCAGCGTTTATACAAATCTACAGCGCACATTTTCCCTTCAAAAAGATTAAGCAATCCAAAAAAATAAGAAAACCCTGGATTACACAGGAACTTTTTAAAATGATAAAACACAAAGATAAACTGTACCATAGATTTCTTACAACACGCTCGCCTGAAACGCTGACACTGTTTAAAAAGCAGAGAAACAAACTAAATACGGAACTTAGACGCGCTAAGAATGCTTATCATGAGCATCTGTTTGCAAACGCCACTGGTAAACATCCTGAAACCTTGTGGAGCATTATCAATAAGGTTCTTGGCCGCGAAAAGCATGCTACCTCACCAGACAAGATAATCTATAATAACAATGAAATTTCAGGTTTAGCACTCGCAAACCATTTCAACAAGTACTTTGCAAGTATAACCGTGCCACAGCAAACTCGGTCTGATACGTCATCGTTTCTTTCCGTTTCTAACAGCTTATTTTTCAATCCCACTAGTGAATTTGAGGTATTTAGCACTATCATGAACCTTAAAAATAGTAAAGCTCTTGACATTGATGATATCCAAATAAAACCTATCAAGTATGTTTTAGAATACATCACTCCCGCTTTAACGCATATCTTTAATCTAGCTTTACAGTCTGGGGTGTTTCCAGAAATGATGAAAATGAGTAGGGTAACTGTACTTTTTAAAGGAGGCAACAGAAACGACGTATCAAATTACAGACCCATCTCAATCATTCCAGTATTTTCCAAAGGATTAGAAAAGATTATTTTTTCACGCTTATCAAACTTTTTCGACAGACAAAACATTCTATCTGGTGCTCTGTTCGGCTTTCGTAAAGGTAGGTCAACAGAAACTGCTTTGCTCACACTCAAGGAGCATGTACTAAAAAACATAGAAAGAAATCTCTTCACATTGGCACTATTCATTGATTTCAGTAAGGCATTCGATTGTATAAATCATAAAATTTTGCTATGGAAATTATCACAGAATGGCATTAGAGGTATTCCTTTAGCATTATTTGAGTCTTACCTTACTAATCGAAAACAATCAGTATGTATAAAACACGAAAAGTCAAGTTTTGTTCCTTTAGTAAATGGCGTGCCACAAGGGAGCGTACTAGGTCCTATACTTTTTAACCTTTATATTAACGACATTACTAATATTGATACAACTGTAAAATTTATCGTGTATGCCGATGACACTAATCTTCTCATTTCTGGTCCGAATTCACAAGAATTAATAGAAAAATGTAACTTTCTACTCAATAAGCTATCTGAATGGTCAGTCGCTAATTGCCTAAAAATAAACCCTACGAAAACAAAAGTAATGTTATTTCGCGCAAAAAATAAAGTTATTACTAGTAATCAAACCTTAGTGTGTGCGGGTAAAGAACTGCAAATTGTCGATGAACATAAAATATTAGGCGTCACTTTTTCCTCGCACCTTACTTGGGATAAACATGTTGAAAATATCTGCACAAAAATGTCTGCTATCATAGGCGTTGTGTCTCGATGTCGGCGTCTTCTTCCAACCAAAGCAAAACTGAACATTTATTATGCCTTATTTTTTTCCCATTTAAATTACTGTAGCTTAGTGTGGGCGACTACAGGAAAGACAAACATCATGAAAATCCTTTCTTTGCAAAAGAAAATGGTTCGGCACATTGACAACATGGGTTATCTGGAGACAACGCGGCCAGCGTTCTTAAAGCATAAAATTATAAAAATAGAATATTTCTACACGTTTCGCCTTCTAAATTCATTTTATTTCTCAAATACTGCCTTCAAAAATTTCCTAGTGTCTACTGCATCTTTGACACCAAAATTCAATTCTTCCAATACGAGAAATAGTGATACATGGTATGTCCCGTGGTTTCGAAATAAATATAGCCTACAGTCATTAAAACATAATCTACCACATATATTAAATAACTATAAAGGTACATATACCTCTTCATCGAAGGAACTGCGAATGCATTTTGTAAACATGTGATCAGTGATTGTTTATCGTTCTTTCAGAGGCAACTGTACGCGTTACTGATATTGTAACCCATACACATGTAATTCTATCTTCTGGTGTATCGAATGGGTGTTTCTTTTTCTTTTTAGTCTGTACTATCTACTCTCTATAACAGAGCGACTTGTATTAGTCTTATTATTAACCCTTACACACATACTTCCATTTTTTCTGATGTATCAATTATGTATTAATTATGTTTTTTTTTCTCTTAGTCTTTATATTATTTTCGGTCTTGCTATTGTGCATTTATGTAATTTATTTATTCTGAGTGTCTAACAATGTTACAATTTTGATGCAACCACCATGTATGCCTTGTAATGGACCATCGGCCTAGTCAAGCTGTTTTCCAACAGCTTTTAGCCTATGGTATCCACCAGAACACTTTGTATTTCTGGAAATAAAAATTGAAAAAAAAAATTGAAATTGAAAGCCCGACAGAGGGTTCCTGGTGCAGCGCGCTCCTCATACATAAACCGTGTCGATGGCGGAAATACGTTGTCTCGCTAGATCACCTCAATGCTAAAATTAGTTGGTTTTACGTGCCAAAACCACGATCTGATTACGAGGCACGCCATATTGGGAGACTCCGGAAATTTGGACCATCTGGTGTTCTTTAACGCGCGCCTAAATCTAAGTACACGAGCGTTTTCACTACTCACCCCCATGGAAATGCGGCTGCAGCGGCCGGGATTCGATCCCGCGATATCGTGCTCAGCAGCCTAGCTAACACCATAGCCCCTCAGCAACCACGGCGGGTCTTCAATGCTAAGCGCATTGCTGTCGACAGTCATCGTGAGCTGCGTTCCACCAGAGTCGTTCCATTTTTTTCTGGTCACGAAACTCCGCCGTCACGCTATGGGAGAGGTTCATATGCTGCCCAAAGGTGCCGCGACGCGGCGCCACTGTGCCACAGAGGGCATCGTTCGCGTACCGAAACGCGTGCGCAGTGCGAGGCGAGCTGAGTGAGCGGGTGCGTTCAGTGCATGTGCTGCGCTATTTTTCGAGTGCCGGGTTGTTTAGTTGAAGTGGCGGGGTGGGACAACCATGCCGAACACGTGTTGCAAGTAACAGCTGAAGAACTAGAATGGTGGTATCTCTAACAAGCCATTTAAAAAAGAATTGCTGTATCTGTGATGTGGCTACTTCTGTTCGTTTGTGAGTTGTTTTGCCATGTGTTATGAAATGCTTATGCTTTACACTTTCTTTTTTATAGAAACAATCGATTATGTATTCTGTATTTATTGCCATTGTCATTGCCATTGTTTATTGCATGCTCCTCAATGCATATGTCTTACGTTTGATGTTATTTCTTTATGCTTATTATACCAGTGTCATGTTTTAACAAACTTCTTGCATTGTGAATGGTGGACCATTCGTGACCGGAGGCCTCTGTGCTGTCTGTATTTCGCTCCGCTTACTTTACATGATAAATAAATGATAGTGCTTGTATGTTGTTTTTGCACCAACATGTTCTATTTCTTTTCTTAATCGAATTATAAAGCTTTTAACGCATTGTAAATAGTTGTGCATTAAGAACCAAAATAACTAGTCTCGTCGTTTCTGCGTCGGAACCACGAGCAGCGTGAACAAGTGCTGGGCTTACTGACGCTTCTAAACGACTGCTTGCTAAGGCAATTGCCTAATTACAATACAGCTAGTTTCAATTGTGCAGGTCCTAACACTTCACGTTCGCCTTAATCCGTTGCTAAAAGCCCCACCGAAGACATTTAGTAGCGAAGTTTGTCTTGCAATAATCCTACCTAAATCTCATTCAGAAATGGCATCGCTTCGCAGAGAAATCTTAAGCGCACGGAGCAGCTCAATTTTCTTTTCTTTGTCATTAAGTATTCTACGGTAGCAGCCCTTTGCAATAACTATTTCATTCTTTTGATCTCCTTATAAGATACTGCCCACAGTCAGAGTCCTTCTTTGCCAAAGTTTAATAGAAAGTGAACAGCTGTGCTCGGCGAACAATCTGGCGCTATGCGCAGCGGAGAGTTGGCGCTTACTTACGTGTAAGCAGGGATGCAACAGCCCCTATGTTCGCTTCTGGTGATAAGTGGGACCACTGGCGCTTTGTTGCGAATGCGTGGTGTTTACCTTAACGCAAATATTAAAAAGCGGAGCCCACCGAAGTGTTGAGGCGAACAGCGATGATGAAGAAATCTTGCCCGAGACCTGCCGGCCGTGTACAGCGGACGCATTTCGACGGGGGCGAAATGCAAAACACCCGTTTATTTAAATTTAGGTGCATCTTAAAGACATTTAGTAGCGATGTTTGTCTTGCATTAATCCTACGTAAATCTCATTCAGAAATGGCATCGCTTTGCAGACTTTTAGCTGCATTTAAAGACATTTAGTAGCGAAGTTTGTCTTGCAGTAAACCTACCTAAATCTCATTCAGACATTTATTTACGTTTATTTAAATTTAGTTGCATTTTAAAGGATCCCAGGTGGTCAAAATTAATCCTGAGTCCCCCACTACGGCGTGCCTCATAATTGTGTCGTGATTCGGGCTCTTAAAATCCCAGATTTTAAAAATTTTTGGGGGTCTGAGACCGCCTCAAGCTCCATGTTATGAGAGACTTTTTTTCGTCCCGGACGCTCATATCATGGCAGAAGACGTTCTCCGGCAGTAATTTAAGCATATTCAATGTTAAAAATAGTTACGTGAAACTAAAGCGACAGTTGAGGAAGCCGAGAAAGCTAGAATACCGAGGCTGCCCCACACACAACCACAGCGGTAGCGGCGTTCGCATGCCCTCTCATGCACGGTTGCGCCTCTAGCGGCGGGCGCTGGCTCTATATGAAACTGAGGCGGCAGTTTCGTGACCAGAAAAAAAAATGGAAGGACTCTGGTTCCACCGAACTTTTTTTCCCTGCTCAGCGGTTTATGCTGTGAAGCTGCAGCTTAATTTATAACACGGTCTTTCATGACTGGATAAGAATTGACCCAGCCTGTGGAAATAAAAAGATGTAATTACGCGTGTGCGAATTGACAGCCCTTTTAATGAGATGAGATTCATTAACATACTTAACGAACTTTCTGGGGGCTGTCTGTCTATCTGCTTACCTAACAATATCCCGTCAACTTGGGTCATGGAAAGGTAGTCCATGGCCTAATGGGTAACGCCTCGGACTGCTGTATCGAGGAAACAGGGTTAGAAACTAACCATCCGACGGACTAACTTCTGTCACTGGATGGCGACACTGGGTATGTGGAACTGTGTATGGGCCGCTCTCCAGTGCGGGTGTGATATTACGCATTCTTTGTGATCTTAGGGATGTGATATAAATTGTTATCTTTGTGATGTGATAGCATACATTCAATTTACGTCGCTGTAATCCTCGTATAGCTTCAACGCGCTCCTGTTAGATTTATTAGTTTATACAAATTTATTATTTCTGCCAGTTGGTACTCTAACGAGTGTTTAGGGTGACTATTAAATTTTTTTTGTACGTTTACTGTAAACTTGTGTGTATTGACGTCTCTAATTTGTACAAACGGTTGCCTGCAATTCGTAAATCTTTCTCTCTTGGCCCCTTTAATAGCCGCTGGATATGGGTTCAAGCAATGTCTTGTGTACATTCTTCAGTGCTACGAAGAACGATAAAATTCAATCGGATACCTTCTGATACAAATTAGGAGCACTGGGGACGTGCCATGGCTCTTCAGTGAACCCCTTCGACGCCAACTTAGCTGCGTATGTGTCGCTCTTCAGTGACGAAAAAAAAAAGGTATTTGAAAATTTTCCAAGTTTCGGCTTTGCGAATGCGGTGCGTCACCACATTGGTTCTACGATAGTCGCGTCTGGTTAGACGTTCATCGGGAGATGGAATTCTTCGAGAGCAGGAGTATTGAACATTGGACAAAAGTCAGTGTTAGTATTGTGCCGGTATTCGTCGGCTGGGAAACGCCCGCTAGGAGTATGCTGCATTATGCCTGAGGTAGGCTGCCGAATAACAAAAAAGAAAAAAGAAAAAAAATGAAATCGCCTACAAGAGTGTTCAGTCTACACAAGAAAACATTGTGGGGAAAGCAATAACGATGAGTGATTATGCGCCGCTACTATGGGGTCGTATATACATTTATGGCGAGCGTAAGTGAAAGACATACATCATGCGAGATGACGCAAACGCAAATAAGCTTATGCCCTATATTTATGATATTGGATTCAACGGCCGACGAGGAGAAATTTGCCAAATGGGAGACTCCGTGGAGCTTATATTTAGATTCGACAGATATTGGTCCGGTCCAATGATCTTTCGCTGAGACGCTAAACGCTAAAAGCTGAAACGCAAAAGAAAAACGACTGAAAACGAAACGTAAGAAGCACATTATCGCATATAGGTACAAGTCTCGGAAGGCAAGGACTAACATTGCCTGTCGTCTTGAAAGTATCGATTTGGTTGCTATTCTCGGATTTCTAAGTATACGATATGTTGCGTGCCAGCTCTTATGAGGTCAGCAAACGGACGCACGCAAGCTGGAGGCGGACGCACCCCGAGTATGCGTTCGTGCGGTCCCAAATTCTTGCGTGGTCATTGTTGTGTTCTGTTTCACAAAAAGCAGGGGGCAAAACGTTACGGCAGACACTCCACTGGAGTTGTCCAAGTGGGCGTAAGTATTGTGCCGCTTGCTCATCTCCACACGGCCCGGTGTCATTGGCAATCTTATCAAACTTGATCCGACCAGTGTGAACCCCTATCAACCCTTATATGTCTTTATCAACCTTATCGCAATCGATCCGATCCTTATCAGCGCTTACTTGTCCTTATCAACCTTTTCGGACATGATTCGACCCTTTATACCCTTATCAACTTATTTAGAATTGTTCCGACTATTGTAAGTCCTTGTGGCTCTTTAGCACCTTATCAATCCTCATCGAACCCTTATCAACCATGATGCGACCCATATAACCCCTCATCACTCCTTATGATCCTTATCAATTGAATTAGTGCTTATCTGTCTGTGTTGCGCGACGCGAATCACATGGGCCCTCAGAGATCGGTGGCATTTCGGTGGGTGAAGTAACGCTCCAATGGAAGCTGCATCCTGCGACCACCGAAACGCATCGGGGAAGTGGGGTGGTTGGCAATAAATTTTCGCAGAATCGGAATTTTCCTAACGTCTGCAATGCTTCAAGGCGGCTCTACATGTGGTCGTAGAGACGGCCTTTATTCCACCGTCATTAATTCTTTCAACAAAGCCTTCGTAGGAACTGTTCTTTGGCATTTGTTTTGTACCACCGGTACAGCACGCTCATATGGTTCAGATATATTCACCTTCAAGCGTGGTTGTTTACCCAGTGTGCAAGACACTCGGCTTCTGAGCATGGGGTCGTAAGGGCTCGAAAGTCACCACCGCCAACGTTGTTCCTCTCTAATTAATTGTGTTTTGTACAACTTATTTATAACGATTCGTTTTACAGATGGACAGATGGTTTGCTCGGTGGGTGGGATTTAAATACTTACGCATTTAAAAATGCGGACTTGCTATTTCGATCGGTGAATGCTTGCAGAGACGCTCTGGTTTGCTTGTTGCATCAAAACAACACATGTAGATGCTGTCTCGCATAAGATCTTATATTAAAAGAAATAATCGAGGCCCCACATGTTGAAGCAGCTTGCTGCGTGTCCGAAAACTGTTCTTAATTAATGAATCAATTAATTCATTCGTTAATTAACTAATTATTTCATTCATTCATTCTGCCGTTACTTCATTTATTTGGTCGCCTGTTCGTTATGCTTTTTAGATCACAGGAACAGTCTCATTACCGATTCTCCTGACAAGGCTCCTTCTTGGTATTGGGAGGGAAAGACGCATTTCTTCGCAAGACATTCCACATTCAACCTCTATAGACTGAGCTCTCAAAAAATGTTACTCAGCGATATTGCACGAAGAGCCATTTCAACTCGCGTATAGAATAAGTGAAGGAAGGACAAAAAAGGCTGTGTCATTTTCCGGGCGCAATGCATAGAATGCACATGTGCTATATATATGATTGCTGCCAGCTTTTCTCAACGTCGCAGATTATCTATGCGCCTCCTTTTAGGCGTTATGCATTACTGAAATGGCAGCGTGACGCTTTCGAGTTCATTTCTCGTCATCATTCAAGCTGCCGTATAAGGTAGCGTAAAGGCGCTCCCTCCCAATATAATGCGCTCCGGAACCATTGCTTAAGCCACTTAGGAGATGCTGCCATCCAGTTGCGTAAAGACGCAATATCGCGCAAAAGGCTTTAGAGCCTTGTATGGAAGCAGGGACTGGAGGTTACTCTTTGACACTCGTACATGAAAGAGGCAGCGAAAAAGAAAATGAACAGTCGACGCCCCCTACCCTGTTTATTACTTATGTGTTTCGCGAACAGCGGAGGAATTTGGCGGCACATATTTTTGAGTGCCATGATACAAGTGTAGGTTTTCGTTTTTTTTTTCTTTTCTTGAAAGAACAAGAAATCAAAAAGTCGGGGCATGGCTTCCTTTCAGATAAAAAGAAACGGTTGCTTGTTTACCTCACATATTATTAGATAACTTTCACGTGGCGTCACAGACGTCGCTTCTAACCACAATATTATAGCACCCACACATGGCGGTCACGATGACGTCACTGCGCAATATGTTATCATGAGTACATTGTTCTGCCTTTTTTTGATGGTGACCGCTTTCCACCAGCTCACCACCGTTATCGTTTTGTCGCTCGGCTCAAGACGCGCCCGACTTACACAGTCAAGACCATCTACATAGCGCAAGGCCTGTTTACTCCCATCCATAACGTCACGCTACCGGGCCCGAAATTTCCATTCACAAGGCTGGCGTGATGAAAGCGGTGACGTCAGGATCACTGTTGCCCACTCGGGAGCATCCCCATTAGATTCTATGGCAGTCGGGCGAGAACGGCCTTGTGCTTGTCTAGGTGGTGTCGATACAGTCACGTTTCTTGTTTATACGCAGCTTGTCGGCGCGCTGTAGTACTCCAAGGTGGCGACCACAATGACGTAAAAGCGAACCGTCAATACGATTTTGAATAACTGTTCGTTTCCGCTTCCGCAAATCATTCCGAAGAGCGCTGGCAGCACTGATGATATAATGAGGTAAAATGAAAGGAAAGACTCACCTTCTTGTTGAGCTTTATGTTCGTGAAGATTGCGTGCACTCGCCACGTCTTGCTGAACATGGCGCCGAACGCGAGCGTGAACCCCGACATGAGGACCCAGGCCCGCGCCTGAAACAAAAAGGAGCAACCAATCATAAGGCTTGTTAAAGGCACGGAAGGTTTTCTTCTTCCTCTCACCCTCATAGGACTAACCGTGGCTAACCGGCGTTCTGCAAGCATGTCGCGTTATTTTGTCGCTTTAAAGGTCACGAGCAACGAACAATTACAGACAAGCTGTATAGAGAAGTTCCACAACGCTTTTCGTGCGGCGGCGGTGACGCCAGCGCGTGGTGGCCTGGTCCGTATTGTTAATGTCCAAAACATGGCGGCTATGATTTACTTTCGGCTCCGCGACCACTTCCGGTGCCTACGGTTTGCGAAAGCATTGCCTTCGAGGCTCGTTTCTTTTTGCTCGTAGGCAATCGTCGCTGATGCGTGGATTTGCACACCACGCATTGAGGAGTCACATATTGGAGATGGCGCAGTAGAGCTGGCATACAGGTTACATGTACCTGATGCAGCGGAGGCATAGTACACAAGTACTAACTTCGGTATTGATAGATTTCTTGACGCTGGTTTAAACAAAATCATTCCATAGTAGAATACCAGCCTATGCAACTTCGCCATGTTTGATTGAATCGTTGGTATTAGTGTATATCTGCGAATATATATGTTCGTTTAGCATTTGTACATATATATATATATATATATATATATATATATATATATATATATATATATATATATATATATATATATATATATATATATATATATATATATATACACATACCATAAGAAGCCAACAAAGACATAAAGGACAACACAGGGGAACTTTTCTTGTACTGACTAATAGAAATGACGCAATTATACCTTAATGGAATTGAAAGTGGCTGAAACAGCAACTTGCCGCAAGAGGGGAACGAACCCATTTCTTCGCATTACGCGTGCGATGCTCTACCGATTGAGCTACCGCGGTGTCGTCTTCCCATACACTTTTTGGGGTATTTATGTGTTACTACTAGAACTAACCCTCGGTGTGTTAGCCAGCGCCACCGTTCACGAACTTGGCGGCGGATGTGGAACATCCTTTCTGCCGCAGGCGTCAGGAGTACGTGATCTTATTGGGTGAAGGCAACTGGTCAATCATATGTTCGTTCATATGTTCTTTTTTTTTGCACATCGGTATTGTATTACGCAAACGTGTTTCTATATCTAAATATAAAAAAAAGCTGCGAAATGTGGAACAGGAGAACGAAGTTGGCTGCAGGTGGATATAGCCTTGCGAGAATTGTAGACATGATGGTGATGATGATTTATTAACATCGCCTTTGAAACGGGACGGCGACAAATTGGTAACCTAGCCTGTTTGAGTGACTAAGGTATTATATGCACTCTTTTAAACTGCTCCGCCCCAGCACCCACTTTCAGCCAGTTGGAGAAGCAAGCATTTTCGTCATTCCAGTGCGTCGCCATTCCACTGCATCGCCATTCCAGTGCGTCGCCATTGCAGAGCGCAGCGTGATGTGAGCGACCAAGACGATTCGCACGCATGTGCACGTTGTGGGTGCTGCTTGTCCCCCATGTTTATGTAACGGCAGACATCGACCTCTTCGTTAGCGTCGATTAACAGCACGCCGCTGATCGAAAGAGCGTTACTGCGCCCTTGGTCGGACAAGATGTTAACGAAGAAAGCAATCAGTGCCACATCTTAGAACTTTTGATTTTCACAGGCTTATATTCTACGCTGCTAACGGGAACTTCGCATGCGAACGTGCGTATTGCCGCTTACTACCGTTTCCACGGCGGGAGGGCAGAGCTCATTTGTCGCCTATGGCTTGGAGTAGCTTTTACCAATGCGTACTCATACCTCTTCGAAATGGCCATAAATCCAGATTGTGAATTTAGCGGGTGCAAAGAGACGACAGCCCGCATTCTGTGCGATTGCCCTCCTTTACATGCCACATCCCCCCCCTCCTCCAAAAAAGAAAGAATAAAAAAATCCTCAGCATCACACTCGATAAGTCTGACAACCGTGCACTTAGGGAAGCCAGAATTCGTGGACCCTGGTCTAAGCCGACGTCGGCGCGAACTGCTTTAAAAGCGCTAGTGTGCTGTTCTAAAAAACAAACTGGACTCATTGAAAAACTATAGAATGTGCGAGCTAATGCGTTCGCTTTTTTAATCATTCTCTTGTTTTTTTATCTTTCCTGCCCTTACCTCATCCCCCTGTGCAGACTAGCCAACCGGACACTTAATCTGGTTAACCTCTCTGCCTTTAACCTCTTGTTTTCCTTCCTTCCTTCCTTCCTACCGTTACCAACGGGAATATGCCGGGCTTCATACGCTACCGTACTTGATAGGAAACGCTCGGGCGGAGCAATTGCCGGTAAATTTTGCAGGTCCTTCTGCAGCTAGTAGGACTTATCCCTCTCCTCTTTTCTTTTGTAGTCATCATCATCATCATCATCATCATCACCACCACCACCACCATCGTCATTCTCATCATCATCCAGAACGGACGAGTGAATGAGAAAGAGAGAAAAAGTGCGACTGACTCACCGCGCATATGTAAGGAAAGTTGGCGACCGATGTGAAACCAGAGTCCATTCCGAGAAGGATGACGCTGGTGTAGGTGAGGATGCAGCCCACGATGATCAGGTTGTTCAGGTACGGGCTGGACATCTTGATGTACCTGCGCACACGTTACGACATCAACAATGTGTCAGTGTCAAGCTGAAGCTTCAAATCCAAAGAAATGGTTAGAAGATAGCAATTGATTTTTAATTCGAAAATAAGATATCGTCGGTCACAGGGCCGCTGATCTCCTGAAGACCTTCCGAGTTTCGCGGTTCACGTTTTATGGAGCACGTACTGAACGAGGATAACCAGGACGTTTGGCAGTCCTGTACATTTCAGATTTATATAAGATGATTGCACGAAATATTACACAGCTTACATATACAGTAGGAAGTCCCATGATTCAAGAATTGTAAGGCCCGGCCTCCTCTACCAAGAAACCGTCTGAAAAGTTTGTCACTATGAAATAATTAATTAAGTAAAATATTTTGCTGAAGCTTGAGGGTACCACGGATCTAAAGGAGGCGAAGAAAGGCACGTTGTTGAAACGATTATAAAGAAAACCATTGTAAACGGTTCTACACGAGCATTGTGCCGTTATATGTACGAGCACCCTGTTTCGCTGAGTTTAAAGCCACACCGAGAACGAAATTCTGAACACATTTGGCTGTTTCACGGCCACGATCGGCTGCCATGTTCTCTGATTGATTGGCTCTCAGGCCTTTGGATAATGAATAAAACACTGGAAAAAAAATCGAGGAATAGGAACCGCGACAGATCGAACTCGTATCTTCGGTGGTTTTTGGCGCACCAATGTTTGCCAGTGTTATGCGTCTAGCGCTTATTCAACTTCCGCCCCCAGTTTAGTATCGGGGCGTGCACAGGCATATCATGGAGTACAAAGCCCGCCACTGGCAGCTTTGTTAAACTTAAATTAAAGTCGAGTACGTTTACTGACGTCTTAGCAAGAAAATATTACGCCCGTAAACAAAGACATAGATAGATAGATAGATAGATAGATAGATAGATAGATAGATAGATAGATAGATAGATAGATAGATAGATAGATAGATAGATAGATAGATAGATAGATAGATAGATTAGATAGATAGATAGATAGATAGATAGATAGATAGATAGATAGATAGATAGATAGATAGATAGATAGATAGATAGATAGATAGATAGATAGATAGATAGATAGATAGATAGATAGATAGATAGATAGATAGATAGATAGATAGATAGATAGATAGATAGATAGATAGATAGATAGATAGATAGATAGATAGATAGATAGATAGATAGATAGAAGAGCTTCAGCGATAGGTGAAGGACGTTGACAATATTGTCTGCGAAATGTAAGGCATTGCGCAATGCACATTGACATAATGTCTACGAGTACTTGTTTGGTATATTATTATTATTATTATTATTATTATTATTATTATTATTATTATTATTATTATTATTATTATTATTATTATTATTATTATTTGCATCACGCTGCTCATCGCCCCCATGATATATCGCACCACGACACTCGTGGTGGTTTCTTCCGCAGTCCTAAAACCACTCTGGCTACTTATATTTTTGTTTTCATTTTTGATAGCCCTTGCGTCGCTCCGTGTTGCTCTTCGCACCTTCTACAGCGCATTTGTTTTGACGTCATTAACGCACGCGTTACAGGGCAACTAGAGCCATATAAAGTTCGAATATACGTCCATCACCACGTCTTCGAAGTCCTCTCTAGTTTTGCAAAGCATTTCATTTAGCCCCCAGGAACAGATCAAATAAAACGACTTCCAAAAGCTGCAGAGGCGATGTCTTTTGTTAGAAAGAAGTGGTGCTTGCAAAGCGGGATTCGAACGGTGAACCTCTCGTTCCTGAGTCAAACGTTCCAGCGTCTGTGCCGTAGCCTATTTGTAACAATGCCCGCAACGAGCCTAGTGAGTTGACTGCTGAGAGGGAGAAGAAAAGGAAAGGCTAACCGGGAAAATCCAGGCAGCAACAACTCCAGTTGGGCGCTGCGTAGTTCGAAGCAATCTTATTTAGTGGTAGAATGGTATTAACGAACCGTGAAATTTTTCTTAAATGCCGTCGTTGGGGATATGAAATGTTTTAGTGTTCTGCCCAGTTATAGCACTACACCGTTGTGAAGCATTACGATTTCGAACTCTTCGACGCTCATCGTATTCACGCTGCTCTTCGGGAGTCTTTGCGCGGCCTACCCATGGCGGTCTTGCAAAGAGCTGAATGAGTTGCTAGGCAGGTCTTCCTTTTATATATGAAGTTTGGCGACGTCACTCACTGATTCGTATGCTGCTGTTGCCCCTTCACCACCGTAGCAGCTTATGCAACCGTAATCTTTACCGGGAAACAGACGCGGGCAGAAGGAACGTGCCTCGCATTGTTCACAGGCGCCTTATGAACCATCATGCGGTTTTGACGCTTGTTTTATGCTTTTCTTTATTGAAATGAGTACTGAGCTTTGCGTTGTATGCCTAATTCCAAAGGAGATAGGCACATTTTTTTCGCTTCTGTTTTGCTTCTTCTTTTTTTTTTTGCTAACGGACGCGAAAAATCCCAGCTAGCTAGAGGCTAGCAGCTTCGCTATAAAAGAAAACAATGAGTGACCAACGGTGGAATCGAAGCTCAGCCGTCGAGCCCAGTAGCCCAGTTTTTTATCCATTTGGCCGTGATCGCACGCATAGTTCTGTTTTTCCAAAGCCAACCATGCTTTGAAACGCCCGGTGGGAGCCCCGTGCCACTTCCTCGTCTTCTTTTCTTGTTACACCTCCCGCTCTGAGGCATCGTGTTCGACAGCAGTATCTCCCGGACCGGCCCACTCTCCTCAGTACTTTCCTCGTAACACGCTACATAGAAATTGTCCAACGTTGTACCAACTCCATGATCGCGAGAGTTACTGATTTAAGATTTCTTCGCCAGAGTGTAAATGGCATCGTCGCTTTAACATATACCACGTGACATAGCCACGGCTACGTATGATGGCGTAACACGTGATTGCTGATGACGTCGTAGTCAGTAGAGAGTTTTAGTATAGCGTAAAACCCTTGCGTTAGCGTTAGCGTGCCACGCAACGCTAACGCATAGAAAGACTGCACTGCGCGGCACAAGGTAGTGTTTTAGAATAGCGGAACGGAGAAAAGCGTTAACGTTAACGCAAACAAATACAGCGCCATCTAGATGTAAAGACACAAAGTACTGGAAAGCCAAATCCACACGAACTGTCGAGCTTATCCAATGTCGAATCCGCAAGTGTGTCCCTAAGTCAAGCTTATCGAAAGCCACAATCGCTGCGTTAATTACGCATGTAGGTGTTTGGTTTGAGCGTTGTTTTGTCGAGAGTCGCGAAACATACCGATTAATCTTGGCATGCTGCGATCGAGTGTTCTGTGGGACCCATATTACGTGTCCTTTTTAAGTTGGGATGACATAGACACCCTCATGCTTCGGGAATGAGAGCGACCGCGCAGGTTCTACGTGTCCTAAAGATCCACTAAACGTCGAAGCTACATCGGAGGGGACGTTTCGCCGGCAATTTCTCTTCCAGAAAGCGGATTTCCCACTTCTTTGCAATTTTTTGCAACGGACGCCCACCTTGACGTCCATCCGAATGGGTTCAAGGCGAAAACCTCCTTCACGAGGTTCATATCGTCGTCGTTGGTAAAACGCACACGCATTGTGACCACAGCACCGACCACACTACTGTGTTTTGCCGCGGAAAACATGACATGCATCAGTTCGACATGCGGCTTCACACCAAGCGAACGAGCGAAATACACTTGGGCGCCATCTCGAGGCGGATACAGCAAACACTTTTAGCAAACCCATAGAGTTGTTCTACTAACTCTATGAGCAAACCCTCTCGTTAAGCCTACTGCGCCGCTAATCGAGAACGTATATCGTAAACAACGCCCATTTGTCACCTGTGCACCGCTGCCGAAGCATCATCACACAAATCTAAGGCGAACACGAGCATTAGTGGGGAAGGATAGAGCCTAGCAGTGCAGGCAGACGGCTCGATAGATCCGAAGCGGGCTGCTCTCACTTCGACCGGCGCCGCCATCTTGCCGTACGTAAGGCTCCCCTTGCGTGCGTTAGCGTTCAACGCTAAATCCTGAAAATAGCGTACGTACGTAAGAGCTCCAGCAGCGTTTACGTATAGCGCATGCGCAGTGTGGTGCACGCAACGCTAACGCTAACGCTAACTCTTTGCGTTTGCTGCTTTACGCTATACTAAAACTCTCTAGTGTTTCTGTCGTTTACGCTCGTCCACTACGTATGTAGAAACCGAACGCCAAGTCGTTAGCCCGCATCGAGTGGGCGGCGCCGAAATGCTGTCGTTGCCGCCATGCGATCCTTTTCAACGTGATCGTCATCGTACTGCTGTCGTCACAGTCGTACTCTCGCGACACAGGTACGCACGTACACTGTACTTCGCATAACGTCGATTTGAGGAGTGCGTGGGATCCGCGCAATTTTTTTATGTACCTTTTTTGTTATCGTCAACCAGCCCGAAAAGTGAGCGACCTTGCTTAGAAAAAACAACAACGAAAGACGAAAAGTGCGGTAAACATGTGAACGGTTGCGAAAAAAACTCCGGAGGTGTGCACTGAAAAAACGGGTTTCCGGTGTGAAGCGCGCGACAGAAAAAAGATAAAAAAGCGGTAGAACACGTCGTCTGCTTTATCATCGCGGCACGTGACCACGTGTTCAGCCGGGTTCTCGAAGCGTCATAATCAATGGTACCTTCGTATTTGTGGCGAGTTGTCGTTTTGGTTGTTTTAAGTGCGTCTCCACTGGCTACAATTACGCGTCGAATCTGTTAACACAGAACTCATTTTACGTACGTGTATTTATATTTTTTTTTCTCGATCTTACGTTTCGCCCCAAGATTTATACTCGCACATAGGTCAGTCACCCTGCCCTCAGTTTCTAATGTCACTGGCAATCGCTTTCGCGCAGCTTTTGAACTCGTGCTTCACGAGGTACATATAAATCGACCTTGCCCACCGCGGTGCACGTGTAAGCCCCGAGTTTCCGAGCAGAACGCACGTTCGACGCAGCACTCGACGGGCATCGGCCATGAGTGAACCGCACCAAGAAGCGTCCGGTCCACCGCCGGGTTACCGCTTCGTCGTGCCAGAACGACTACCCAGAGGTGAGGAGATGAAGATGTGCCTTTTCCTACACTGCGACGTGAACGAACATTACGACATCCGAGATTTTCGGCAGCCACTGGAGGAAATCGGAGTCCTGGGTCACGTCGGCGCTCTCGGAGTGTTCGTGTACAGCCACTTATGGCTGCTGAAGCTCAAGACGGACGAGGCCAAGGAAGTTCTGGTGACCGCCGGGAGCCTGCGGGTGAAGGGGAGGCACTGCGCCGTTCTCGGTGCCGACTGCGAAGAGCTGTGGGTCAAGGTCCACTGCGTGCCGTACCACGCGACGAACGAGTCGCTGCGCGCGGAGTTCGAGCGCTTCGCGCACGTGAAGTGCGTGAGCCGCGGTGCGTGGTCCATCGCGGGGTTCGAAGGAGTCGAATCCACCACCCGGCACGTTCGCATGTGCCTCAGGCCGGGCGTCACGCGGGAAGAGCTGCCGCACGCGATGCCTATGTGCGACACCACAGTCCTCGTTGTGGTCCCAGGGCAGCCTCCGATGTGCGTCAGGTGCCGGCGGACAGGTCTTTCGCGGCGGGTCTGCCTCACGCCCCTTTGTAACCGGTGCAGGGCGTTATGTCACGTGAGCCAAGACTGCGTGCCCTCCAGCGCCCGTGCGAGCACCGAGGTGCTCGAAGACGAGCTTCAGTATCTAGTAGACGAAGACGTGATGGAGGCGATCTTGCGTGCGGAACGCGACGGCAAAATAGGGACGGAGGCAACCAGGGTTACTATTCCCTACACCGCACGGGTAGCATCGCGAGCCGTCGAAGATACGGCTAAGGATCACGACGGGGACCTCGGTGTATCGGATGCCGCGCAGTCTGACAACGACCGGAGTAATGCCGGTGCGGAAAAAGCCACGTCCTCCTCGGCGAGTGGTAAGGCGCCATTGACTGTCGGTGACAACGAGCAGAGGGGCACGGAAGACGCTTCGCCCTCGGCCAGTCCCGAGGCGGCGGCATCGACCCACCAGCCGAAGCGTCGAATTTCTGAGGAAGAGAAAGATGACCTGCAGCTTAAGTACGAAAAGCAACATCGCTTAAGGCACGGGCAAGCCCCCGGATCCTTGAGCAAAATGTCGTCTTTTCGCAAGCCCAATATGCCTTACTGAACGTCTACTACAGCCTACTTTGCTGCTAGAAGTTTGAAACGTGTTTACCATCCCAGACAGAAAGAAGGGAGAACCGGACAAAGCGCTACGGAAGGGAAAACACCTTACCACACAGCAGCACTTCGTAGAGCGAATGCGTGTTACTCGAACCCGGACTAAGATACTCAGCTCCTCATTCATGACAGCTGCATGTTCCCCACAAGGTGGTTCGTTCTCGCCACCGCAAAGTGCGGACAGCGCCTCTTCTTTGACCATTATGAAACATTCCAATCACCGAGAATCTATTAGGTAAGAAGTGGTCATTTGATCCGTTTCGCGGCCTAGCTGACAACAGGCTGACCACGCACCAGGTGGCGTAGCAATGTCTGCATGCTCCCCACGTCAAAGGTGGTCCTCTTGCCAAACATCCACGGGATCGTGATCATCGCTGCCATTCGCAAACAATCCGCGTCTTTTCCCCAGCCACCACTTCACCTACATGCGCTGCTCATGTTGCTGCTACGCCCGGGTCCGTCAACGCTCACCGCATTTAGACTCCTCGCTGTTACAATGAGTTGTTTTCACTGCTTTTCAGCGGAAATCATTTTGTTTCGTGCCTTTGTAGAAGTGCTATTCTGTTATACCGCGCGCATTTCATGCTGCGAACGATAAGGGAAGCGCCTGTCAAACTCGGCGAGCGCTTGAGCACGCATTGCATAACACACACAGGTGGCGATGCTCATTTTACATTGGGCACTGGTCACCTGGTCTGCTTATGCGTGCGCCGTTTGCCCTACCCCGACACCTCCCAGCGAGGGAAGGTTGAGATTAGGCGACCTTCTCATGCGCTCCGGTTGTTCCCTTAGGCCACGATCACTTTCAGAAGTTATCAGTCCCTCTTGTTCGTTTCTTTAAATTTCCCTCGCGCACAACTCGTGAGTCGCTTTGCGTTTGCGGCTGTCAGCTACTATCGGCGACAGATAACTATGGTCTGACGCAGAAACACATGGGTGCGCGGCTTGTGCTTTTAGTGTCAGTACTGCGTGCGGAATACGCCCACACAGAACTATCACCAGATTTATCGGCAGAACCGATGGTTTTATAAAACGAAAGGAGGTTACGGAAGGTTATAAATCTTCACCTCCTACGGTGAGCGATGACTGCAATGAAACAGCCGGAAAGAACCAGAAAGTTAGCTTAACGTATTTTTTTTCTTTCGCTGCTATTAAGCGCACTACCACAATCACGAACGTCATTCAACGTTTTCACTCGGTTCTTCGCATTGTCTACGAACGAAAGGAAACAAAACGGTGTTTCACCCCGATGTAAGACTGAAACCGATCTCCGCGGCGATCAGCGCAGGACGTAGAAAGTCAGCGTGGTATAATGAGCACTTCCCAATCAAATACTTTTGAATTCGCACAGAGTTTCAACTTAAGAATATGAGTGAAATCCTTGGCTTCATGTTCGCGGGTGCATCATCTCGTTGCGGGTCCGTAGAGCAAGAGTTTCTGTTCTCGTTGTAGCAACTGGCATGTTCAGACAATGTCAAAAGTAAAGCAGATGCGCCGGTAAGGCAAGTAAACGTGAATTCCGATGTGTGTTATTTTGTTTTAGAACTTTCTAGTCTGGATGCAGTAGGTCCTCGACAGTTCCGAGAGATCTCCAGGGACGTTATCCGGCGTATTGAATCGAAAGTCTTTAAGTATACAGGAAGACGTCCCTAAGTGTGCAGAAGAGCGCAAGTCGCCAGTAAATCTAGAATCTTCATATTACTGTACCCTGTAGAACGGCTGATACAAGCCAAAAACAAGACTTTTTTTTAATACGCTGGCCTCCAATTGTATCCCGCAGAGATAAGCGGCCCAAAAACTACCAGATGTGACAAAAAGAACTGACATGACACTTTTTACCTATATTTCTTATTGGTTACGTAAACGTCCTGGTAATAAATAAGCTTCCAGCTGCAATAGCCTTTTACGAAAAGTTTCGTTTTTTGGACGCGGATACGTCACGACACATAATGTGGTCACGTGGGAGTAGGACTTTGGCACTGGCTGCAGCTCGCTCGGCAGTCTCTTATGCTGGTACATCGAGCCGTGCAATGAGCAGCAACGTAACAGATGTTTTCAACGTAGCAGATGCCTTTCCGCAGTTTCAGTTGTGTGCATGTCAGTGGGCGGAACGGTCGAATTCGATCGGGATAGCAGGTACAAGCAGGTTTTTAATGAATTCTGAATTTGATACAGCACAACCTTAGGGTGCGTGGCCTTAGAGTAAGGGATAACAAAACCAAGCGTTTCGCACGTATTAATAACGCTAAAGTACGCACGGTAAGGCAGTGCGTACGTGAATTTTATAACTTGAAGACTGATAGAACAGTCGCATGTGTTTATCGGCGCACGTCAAGGAATACCAGTAACATGACTGTTCCCAACCCGAATCAGTTTTCTTAAGCTTGCGAAATGAGGATTTAAAACGACCGATTCCTTAAGGAAAACGTCTGTTTTTTTGTCAATTTGTTCGTACTGTCAACTACATCCGATGGACTCACACGTTCCGCACCCAACCTATAAGGAAGCACACTTTGAGAAATTTTAACACACTACGGAATAAAAAGGACGAAGAAGACTGCACTAGCAACACAGGGAACAGAACATTGTTGTCCTTGGTGTCACTGTTTGTTGGCTCCTTATGATATGACTAATAAATATCGGGCCATTCGGCTAATCCCCTTTCTTCTCGTTCATTACATAACGTGGGTCTCGAATCCGGCAACATTGATGCCTTCAGGTAGCATGTGTGGGTTTACTGACCGGTTGCCTTCACCCAAAAAGGTCACGTTATCGTGACGCCTGCGGCAAAGAGGATGTTCCCCATCCGCCGCGAAGGTTTGTGAGTGGTGGCGCTGGCTAACACTCCCAGGGCTCTACTGGGGAACATAAATACCCAAGAAAGTGGATGGGGAAACGGCGCCGCGGTAGCTCAATTGGTAGAGCATCGCCCGCGTAATGCGATTAGAGCCCGGCACGGATGTCCAGCAGGCCCCGACGTAAAAAAGTCACAGGGTCTCTCATGTTATCCCTGAGACGATTTGAAGGCGAAAGCCCAAGTGCCGATGCAATAAGTAGCTAGTTTATTTAGTAACCTTAACTTTAGCCCCTTTATTTCGCCAGTCATCCATCTTATCTCGCTGAGTCATCCAGATTAATCGCTGAGTCATCCACATTAATCGCCGAGCCATCCACCTTAAATATCTGAGTCATACACTTTAATCGCTTTGTCATCCCTGTTAATACGCTTCGATTCCTCTGAATTCCGTCGTCATCTTTCTTAATTCGCTTTGATTTCTTAATTTGCTGCGTCCTGCTTCTTCATTCACTTTGATTCCTCTTGATTCGCTTAGCCATCCCTTAGTTCGCTTAGTAACTCACTTTAATTCGTTTTGAGTACTCTTAATTCAATTTGATTACACTTAAATCACATCGATTCACCTAAATTCTTCACAGCTGAACTAATTTGCTTTGATTCTTCTTAATTTCTTTTGATTACTCTTAATTAGTTATGATTCCACTTTAATCACATTGAATCATCTTAATTCTGTTTGATTTCTTTTCAATCGCTTTGCCTTTCCAATCCGCTTTCATTAAACTTAACTTACTCTTAATTCGCTTTTTCATCCACCGCTTTGTTATGCTTCTTAATTTGCTTTGTCATCCACTGATGCCTAGTCATGCTTCGTCCCGATTTAACTGCCTTTCCCTCGCTGAGGAGCTCGCTAAGCTTTTTAATACGATACGTGTTGACGGTCTGCTTTCGCTCAAAGACGTTAAAGGTCAACTGAACGAGCCGGGTGTAATAACGACCCGACGGCGGCGAATATCTTGAGCGCTCAAAAAAAAAAAAAGTCACGCACATTCCAAACTGCAGAATCCGGCGGCTATGTGCGAAGAAGGGCGCACGCGAAATGCATTCGCCCCCTTTCCATCGGCGCTATCGGTATCATCTACAGGTTGGACGGTGACATGACGTCGGCAGATTCTTTCTTTCGCGACCATGGCGTGCGGCGGCAGCTGCCTGAGCGCTTGCGGTAGTAGCGAATAGGCGTGCGCTTACCCACTACGTTTGCGAATGCTCAGCCGAAAGCGGAACGTCGCTTGTCTGGGCCGCTCTGTGTTTCTGATAGCGCACGGTGATTTGGCATCTTCCATTTTATACGGTCGGGGGGCGACCGGCAGAAGATGCCATTAGTGGCGTCTGCGGAGTTCGGAACGGGAGGGTTGCTGAAGCGGCCGAAGGCGCGTTTGTTCGGCGGTCGTCGCACCATTTTGTCGCGCCTACGCTGGCATTTGTTACGGCCGCCATTCCACCAGTTCGCCTGCCGTGGAGCGCTGGTTTAGCCTCCAGCAACAGCAGGAGCAGCAGCCGCTGCAACACGGGCAGCTCTGCGGGAAGACATGACGAACAGACTGTAGAAAGCTGGTACTGGTGGTCCTCCAGTGTATACAACAAACAAAAAGGACAGGAGCAGCCGCGTTAAGTTACTCTTCTCAGCGGACGAGGTAAGCGGGATTCTCTTAGTTGCCTCAAAAAAGTAGTTTGAGCTATACATTGCCTAGTAGACAGATGACAGGACGCTCCCTCGTGAGTGGTCCCATGTGCTGCTGAAATGAGTTTATCAGAGGCACGTGCGTGTTGAATGTGCCGACGCAGTCGATTCAGTGTGTACGTTCCTCACAAGTATTTCCTAAGGATATACGGAATGTGCGTTGCCCCAACGTTTTTCTGTTGGTGTTGGTGACGACAGTAATAACGGCCAAGGTTAGCGTCCTCGACGCGGGGGAAGAGATATCTGCCAGTGTGCGAATGGCTGAAATAGAAAAAAAAAATAACGGGGTCGCTTTAAGGCTGCCTGTGCGTGCAAAGCTAGCTCTGTGTCATGATGGCTTCCATAAAATTCGACGCTGTTCATCTGTATTTAAGTGCCGAGTTACGCTTTCAGCGCCCCCAGCGATTCAGTTGTTTCAGAACCATTGTGCAAATAACACCTAGTGTAAAAAAAAAAGTGGTTTCAGTGCTCAATTTCCAGTCGTCCTTCTTCCCGCAAGACAATGACGTGCACGCACGTTTCTTCTCGATAGCATCGCGCATGCAAGTATCCAATGCTTTTCGCGAAACGATGTCGAACACATCATCTTCTGCCAGGAGTCTGATGTGTAGCCTGAGGTCTTGAAGAGCGAGCTTGAAATTTGAAGTTTGAAGCGAGACTCTTGAAGAGCGAGTTTGCTGTGGGCCGTGCTTTTTATGACCCGCGCGTGCGGCGTTCTTACGCGTTTTGCCTCTGACATCAGAAGCGACAAGTAATTGCACACTTTGTTTGCGTTCGGGCGAATGGATATCACATTCTCGTGGGTTCTTCGCCAGTGCGGCGAGACAGGAAGGTCAGTCCGCGGACAGCATGGGTCGAGAAACCGGAGACCGACACGGTAGGTCACGAGGTGTTCAGAAAATCTTAAAGGGCCACCGAGGAACTTGCGAGTGCGGCGCAGTGGAAAATTTAGGTCACGTGAGAGCCCAGTGATGTTGCTCTTGGTAGGCCAGGCGTGAATGCTCCCTCGCAAAGGATAGACGCGAGCGTGCTAGAGTGTGGAAGAAATTGACTTCAATGTTTCACCCTCTTAACTGCGTGAGTGTATGCCCTGTTAAAATACGCGGTTGCATGAAGTGCCAAGGACGTGTAGAATTCATTTGTTTTCTTTATTCGGCGATCTTAGGCAAAGTGATAGTGGTGTGGAATACGTGTAAGTACACATGCGAGAGGGAGAAAGAAAGAAAGGTGGGGCAACTACATTCAATCATTTAGAACAAGTTACTGTGAACGCATAAAGGTAAAAAAAAAACAATCATGAAAGCTCCGTGATTATAACTATAACCAGAACATGAAAGCACGATTGAAAAATGAAAGTACTATCAAAGTAAGATGGGTAGGTAATGGTCATATGCTCACACGATCATATGCCTTCGACTGGTCGAGCGAAATTGAACGCTCGTTTAAAGCAGTTCGAGAAGCGCACGTCGAAGAACATCAAGCGAAAAAAAGACCCGAACGTTTACCCGTAGACAATTAACACTGCCAGTTTGGGCTAAACTTGCAATCTCCGGCAACACCATATTCAATCGCTTTCCAAGAAGACTGGCAAATAATTTGTATTCTGCATTGAGGAGTGTTAGCGGGCGCCATGAGCGTGGATCATGCGCAACACCGCCAGGCTTCGACAGCAGTACGACGCGACCTTTCCGGAAGGAAGGTATTTACCGTGGAAAGCAGAGGAGCTTTCACTGTTGCAAAGAAAGAGGGATAAAAGCTTTCTATAATACAGTGTCTTGAGCGCGAGCTGAATCAGTAATCCCGTCTCGCACTGCTGCACGACGCTCCTCGACTGAGGCCGGAGCGCGCAGCGAGCGGTGAAATTCTCCAGACGCGACTGCAAGACTTGCAAAGTAGGTTTGAACTTGGGCGTCAAACTCGGCGTCTCCATTACAAGACGCCCCCCCCCCCCCCCCCCTCCACCCTACGCCTCCCTCCCGGAGGAAAGCAAGCGCGAAGAATGCTTCGCAAAGACTGAGAGAATATTGTCCGCCCTCGCGCTCAGTAGACCGCTGGAAGGCGTCGCGAACGGCACCGTCCAAGGAGCTGGTTTACTCCATGCGGCCAGCACGCAACTCAGTACAGAGGGATCGGCAAGCGGCTTCGTACACAAGGGCAATGCTTACCTCACGAAGCGACCGCCGTAAGAGCAAATGGCATCGCGGTCTCAGTTGATTCGCGCAGTCCTGCATATCAAACGTGGGAGGCTAGCTACTTTTAACAATGAGAACTCCGCGGTGCGAAGATCTCTCTTGCACCAATAGCTCGCACCATCGGTGTTTGAGCACGTCCGAAGCCATTGGGGAATTTTCAAGAGGGGATAGGGAACACATCTGCAATGCGAGGGGTGTCTCGGAATGCTGACGGTGGCGAAAAATGAGCGACTAATACGTAGACCTTCTTCCTTTCAGCAACAATAGCATCACAAGGTTATTATGTAACTTTTCCAAAACTACTTAGCTAAACCACTGTTGTTTTTGTGAGATGAAAAACCATTAAACAGTCGTTCACAAGAAGCACCGAGTGTTATTGCAAACGCTTGAATACAGGCAGTAAAAATACCTTTAATGCTCAGTTATCGCGGTAGTGGTGCTGCTAACAGCACTTCGAAAAAGTAGAGGTAGGAATACGTTGTGAAGAACCAACCCCGGTTGCTATGAGAGAATGCGTTTAGCTTGCTTTGAGAGGTGGTTATTTGTGACACTATTGGTGCCTTCGACTGATCGCCTCCATCACCCGAAGCAGAGTCGGGGAGATCCGACGTTGCGCTAACTCAGAGGTAGAGGACAAGTGCGCAAGCTGAACGGGTGATTCACTCTCGGAGTAAGGAAATGGCCGATGCATAACCACGGGACTACTGCCAACGTCCGATGTTTCGCCTAACCAACGCTCCTGGCACCGGTGGGAAAACCGGCCGACGCACAGGTGGGACGACCGTATGTCGAGAAGCCAGCATGCGGTGGCCTAGGTTGCCTAGGTTACGGTGGGCCGTCGCCAACAGCGGCGACGCTGTGCTGTGGTGACGTTGCGGGAAACGCTCTGAATCTCGACGACTACTCCCACGACAGGGCTCGGAGCGCCTCAGCGCTCGAAGATGGAGGAGAGCGATCGAAAAGAACCAGGCGAACGGCAGGGCCCACACCCTCTTTCAAGCAGCCGAAGATAACGCCGCTCGCACCCGAGAGCGGTCTACACTCGCGGACATACTATGGACATACCTTCTGTGGCAATGAAGGGAAAGCTACGGAGGCAAAGCGCGCACAAGAGAGGGCGCTTCTGAAAGGAGTCCCGTGTTCTCATCCACGTTAGTTTAAGCTGGGGAAGAGAAAACATAAACGCCTTATTAGCAACAGTTAAATAAGATAAAACATACCACTGAATGTAAAAGTTTACTTATTTTGCGGCTTTCCTCTTCCACGTCTGGGCAAACGCGAAACCTTCGCACGTGAAGGTGCGTCAATTCAGCGTCTGTTTCGAGCAACCAAAGGCACTGTCAGACGCTGGCGGACTACTTGGCGCCGTAACACATGTGCAGCAGCCACGCGCCCGGAGCTTTCCCTTCATTGCCATAGAAAGTTGTCCGCGACTGTAGAGCGCTCCGAAACGGCCAGCAGAAGTTGACATACGTGCTACGGGTGGCACTCGCCATACCATCCTGTGTTACCCGTATGCGGCAGCCAACCGGTACTTCAAGCGCCACTACCTCAAGGATCAGTTCGGAATCCTGTATAGCGTCTCCGATCGGCTCTGTCTGCGACCAAAAACACAGCGTATCGAATGACAGCGTCTGCGTCTTGGACCTGAGACGCAGCGTCTCAACGACTGTCCCAACACAGGGAAGAATGCAAGAACGTTGCCCTTAAAGCTCCTCTGTCAGCTCACGGCGGTATCAGTATGGAAGAGCTTTTAGCTCCCCTTACTCCCGCTGCTGGTACCACAGAGTTTCATACAATAATTATTATGAGAAACTCTGACTGGTACCACCACACGGTGGTATAGTTTAGCACCGCGCGGTTTTTACCGCTGCGCGTGACTGCACTGTCTTCGGGATTGGCCGCCAAAAATGGTTAGACCGCCTCCAACAAATCGAGTGTAGTTGCCAAAGAAAGCTAAACGCTCAAAGAAATCCTGTCGCAGCTGCAGCCTTCGGTTGATGTCTTTGCAAGCAAGCGATAGGTTTTGCATTGCAGCAAGAGGCACGCTGCATATTTCAGTCAAAAACGAGTCAATCGACAACTATGGTGGGCTTTGCAGAAAAGTGCAACCTTATAATCAGCATTAAAACTGGTTCAATAACAAGACACGACGTGCGTGACCTTCTATGGTCGACGGCGACCTATAAGAATTAAAAGGTTATCTGTACCATGGCCGCTGTACCGTGGCCGTGTTTGTACGCTGTCCAACACAATTTGCGCAGAAGGCTTATTCTCTACACACAATTTGCACAGGCAGAAGGTCGAAGAACTAAGCAAGATACGCGCCCACCAATTTGTTCTTTACTTGCCTGACGTAAAGTGGTTTCGCGTGTTTAATTAAGCACAACTGCTTTCTCACACAGATCGCTATTTGTGTCACCGGATTCGGGATGAAACCTGAACATCTAGGGCAAATTTTATCGGTGATCCCGATATCGCTGCTCAGCCAAAGGCAACACTTTACCTTGTAGCAACTGGCTTTTATTTTCCAATTAGCTCAGCATTTACGTCAACAGAGCAAGATTACTAAGGGAAATTATTGAGGGTGTTTTTTCCGTCTCTTCAGGCACGCGTCTGTGGTCTAGTGATTCGGGCATCAGGATTCCGTGCTGGATGTTCGCAAACCAGTTCCGTGCAGTGCATACTATGCGACCGTATGGCGATAGGTGCAAATGATACTATCGATTTATCCGCATGACGCATGTGCATGTTTCATCAAGATAAGGCAGAACATTACGACTGCATTATGCACCGATACGGGGCAATTTTCGCGAGCATATTAAATACGCGGACAATTACAGTGAGACTCCCTGCGTCAGAGAAAGGCGTGCGTAGCTTCCGCACTCGTTACTGCGACAGCAGCAAAGACAGTTTATTTTATTTTTCCTTCAGGTTTTCACTGCAGCATTGAATGTGAGCCAAACTGGGGCAGGTGATCTCCGGCGTCGAAGACAGCGCGAATTCACGATTGTGTTACTTAAATTAAAGCTTCAAACTTCTAGTCTGTATCAAAAAAAAAAGGGAAGAAAAAACAAGAGCCAGCATTTGACGTTGCACTCAGTTTGCTGCTATTTTAGAAGCAGGTGAGGACGTTCATGCTCCTGAACGATGAACAAGGATGGTTAGTGCTGAACCACACCTCTATCTTTCTGGTGCGTCAGCACGGGACGCTTAGTCTTGCGCTAAGGGCGGACAACGCACATCGTGCCCCACGAATAATTTCTACAAATCGAAGGGCGCCGTACTCTGCTTGGCGAAACATCGACATGCGCTGACCAGTGGAGCGTAAAAAAAGCAGATATTGCGCGCCGTTTGCAGCCGGGGTTACCCGTTCACCGAGAAAATGACGGCATCCATTAGCGACAGCACTGTTATGGTTACAACAAGTCATACAGCTGAACTCACTGATATCCCTCCTCGAGGACATCGTCCCTTCCGTCGTCCGTGTTTATCTAGCTTTAGAAGCGAGTTGACCTAATAGCCGAATTGGGAGCGCCACCAGAAACGTTGATTCCGCGGAGCCCCGGCAAAAAAACTTTTCTGCCGTGGAACACAACTGCCGAGGTGGCCGTACTTACCAGCTCGTACCCATCGCCTATCCCCATTCTCGCACGAAGCGCAACTCGTCAGTCGTAACAATCTGATTTTAAGGTTCGTTGATTTAAGATGTAGTTATTCTAACAATCGTGCAAACAATTGAGCGCGTCTGTTGTGGCCCCGCACGCTAGGACCGTTTCGTTACGAACCGGTAACCGTTATTATTTGTTCAGGTTCGATTCAGGTTTAGGCACGTTCCAAAAATATCGGTTCGGGTTTGGGTTTAGTTGCGCCCAAAGTTGTGTTGCGTGTATGGGGTTCGCGTCGGACTCGGGTTCGGTTCAACGCGTTATATTCGTGGTCGCCTTAGTTGCATGAAAATAAGGCACTACATATATTTGTCTTATATTGACGTTCGTGCCTTGAAATCTTCTTGTGACGTTATTTATTACTCTTTATATCTTTCCAAATTTTCACGCTCTCAGTTGTCTCAACACGGTGAGACGATTAGACTCTGTGCACGCGCGCTATCATCGCGAAGCGTCGCATTCACACCGCAACATAATGTTGAAAACGATCAAAGTGCTCATAGTCAGGAAGCCACCTGTAGCCGGAGTGACGAAGTGAGGCTGAATCAACGTACGCTTCATAAGTGCATTCAAATCAAATCATTTCTTTCTTTGTAGAAGGAGACAGTTCCCGCAAATAAGCTGATGATTTTAATCCTGATTATATGATGACTGGATCGATCACCAAAATAATTTCCCGTGGGCGCCAGAGTCCCCTTCAGTAATTATTGTGGCGTGTTCGGGTGCGGTGCCTAACCTCCCGCGGTCTCTTAGTTATAGTGTAGGGCTGCTACGCATGGGGAAGTCGCCGGATCGAATCCCGGCCCCGGCGGCGGCATTTCGATGGAGGCGAAATGCGCAAACGCCCGTATACTTAGATTTAGATACATTGTTAAAGAACCCAAGGTGGTCCAAATTATTCCGGAGTCCCCCACTACGGCGTGCCTCGTGATCGGATCGTGTTCTCGGTACGTAAAACACCGCAATTTGATGAGTGGGGCGCCTACCTCTGATTCCTGAACTTGATGTTGATGACGAGGAACACGGAGGCGAGTATGATTCCCAGGACGCAGAAGATGCACAGGCTGGCGTAGATGGTCAGGTTGACCCGCGTCCTCTGGATCACGATCAGCGTCCGGTCCATGGGCGGGTCGGAGCCGCCTGCCACGCGGATAAAGAAAAAGTCAATTGTACTTCGGATGCTGACGATCAAGTTTCTGTGTTTGACGTGCTGCACAACTCGTCGATGCTCTGTATTGTTCCGTCAGGTTTTAATGGACATTGTATCACTGATGGCCTTCACTTAGCATTCACAGTTAGAGATTTTCGCACGACGCTTCTAGCCGAAGCAGTAGAGGTGGCAGAAGAGCAAGAGAAATAAACTTTCATTTTCTTCGACGGTGATCCCAGTAAGGACCCAGTTCGCCCTAGGTGGGAGGATTCCTTATTCCAGGCTTAGGCTGCCCCCTTGGCCCGGGCGACGAAATTGTGTTGGTCGTCCAGGTCGCCAGAAGAAAGCTTGGCCTCCCATCTTTCATCGAAGGGGTAGATGCTCGAGCAAACAACAACAAAAAATATTCTCCCGATTCTCGTGTGCACTTAGTTGAACGCGGCCAGCAAATTTCAAGGTACCATCATGCGTTGATGTCAAGCATCCACCTGCACTGAAAATGTGTGTTACGTTGCGCCTCATAAGTCGCACCGGGGATCTCGGAGGTCGCGAGCTAGGACGCCTTTATGCGCGCGTGCGTATGAAAGGCGCACCTACGTCGCGCACATTCACAGCGCCCTGTAGGAATACGTGCAGCTAATACGCCATGCGACATGCAGTAATAGCGCGGGCGACGCCGGTTTTGTTGCTGTGATGTTGGCAACCGAGCCGGCGATCGTTTTCGTAATCCGCAGCACAGCACCAAAACACCATCATGCTATCCGGGAGCCGAAGTGTTGACGCTTGCAATTGTTGTCGTGTTTTCGAGAGAATACTCTTGGTTCCTCTGACTCCGGAGAAAATTCAGAACATCACTGCCGTCGCTAGAACACTTAAAATTTTACCTTATTGTTATATAAAGGTCAGAGCAATTTTTGAAGCATTTCTCTCTATCGGCTCGTATTATAAAAATAATGCACATACACGCATATTAACGATAAGTGACCACTGTTGGGTAAAAAAAAAGCGCTTTGTGTTATCTTTCGTTGTGCGTAATGTGAGGCTTTAAGGAAGTTGAGAAACATAGTTCACACAAACACAGATATACAAAAAAAGGCGGGGAAAAATGAACAAGATATTCAAATAGAAATATGAGGGGAATTGCGGAACAACTAAAGAAATCGAAAGCTTGCTTGCTTTGGTTTATCTGCGGCATTGCTATCCTGACATGACAATGCAATGTTCTTGTTGTAGGAAGTTAAAGCGTGCGTGTGACCCGCCGTGGTTGCTCAGTGGCTATGGTGTTGGGCTGCTGAGCACGAGGTCGCGGGATCGAATCCCGGCCACGGCGGCCGCATTTCGATGGGTGCGAAATGCGAAAACACCCATGTACTTAGATTTAGGTGCACGTTAAAGAACCCCAGGTGGTCGGAATTTCCGGAGTCCTCCACTACGGCGTGCCTCATAATCAGAAAGTGGTTTTGGCACGTAAAACCCCATAATTTATTTTAAAGCGTGCGTGCGCACCTGCTATGGAGTGATGTCTTACCTCGCCAGATGATGGAAAAACCCTTGCTTAAATCCAGGGTCTCTGTGAGACAGTCGTACTCGCCAATCTTCACCTCTTGATTTTCTGCAAGGTATTCCATGCAGGTTAACTCTTTCGAACACATACAGCACTTTCACTGCGTGAGAACCGAAGCAGTGAGATATGACGGCCACAGAAAACATCGTGTCGCGTAGAGTGACGAATAGCCATTGACTGAGGGCACATTCGATAGGTTGTTTTCGAGCACTCCTACGAAGCTTCGAAGGTCGTTCAACAAAGTAGCCGAGCTCCATCGCAATTAGCTTATCCTCTATGAACGAAGTACCGGACCGGGTTACCGGAGAGGTGTAGCACAGCACCTATACGACATCTTCTGGAGCAGTTTAACCAGAAAGCACACAAATATGAAACTGCCCAGCGACCTGCCATATTCTACTAAAATTCTGCACAATTAACTACGAGGGACGACAAACTCAAATCTGCTTTTTGCCTACTAGTGCCAACGTGTAAGTCACTCGCTGCAAAATAAGCCGTTTATTTAAAAAGAGGAAATTTGGTGTGTTTAGTCGGATAAAAATATTGCGCTAAGGGCGACAGATGGCAGGTAAACTTTACAAATTCAGGGTTGGGTAAGGACTAGGTTCGCGTGTTGAGAGCAAGTGAAAAAAAAAGAAGAGGAGATTTATGCATATCTGCATTGCACACAAAGCCAATACCGCAGTGGCCTACCTGACTGCTGGTGTAAAGCGTTGATTGGGAGGTAGTCGTTAACAATTTTTTCTTCGACGTGAACACTCTCGCGGCACAATATATATGCATGTATATAAAGCGTCACGAGGGATCACGACCAGCTCTGCTACAGTAAAATCATCGAAATGTTATTTTATTGACATCCACGACTCCATTCACTCCCCAGCGCGTAAAGGGTAAGAAGCTCCCGGATAATCTAAAACTCTACACTAGCACAGTCCTGCCGTCTTAACAAAGCCGGAATAATGCTACTAAAATCCTTTGTTCGCATAAGTCGATTTCTTTGTTTTGCTTTTAAACTACCATCAGAGCTCTTCGAAAGGACCAGCTCAATGTGCCCCATTGGAATAATAATAACAAAAAAGAATGGTGACTGGACTCGCACTTGAGTCTTGACTGTTCGGACCGCACGTTTGCTTCCACAAAGTACGATTTCATCGCAGCCGACAAAATTGCGGCAAGAAAGGGACTGAAGAGGTCGTGAGGGCGAAAACCGTTGCGCAGGGGCAGAAAAAGAGGCATATGTGCCAAAAAAATAAAATAAATAAAAAGAATCAAAGCTGTTTGAGGAAACCGGCTTTGCAGCATGACAGCCGAGGCACTAGCATAGAGAGCGCGGCCTCTCTTGTCTTCTAAACTGCCGTATAATTTAATCATCAGTGGCACGCCGGGTCGTTCCAGATTGACCTAGAAACAAGAAACGGTCGACAAAGGCTTTTTTTCCGGCCTTACAAAATCGCTTCGCAGCAGACCTCATAATTTAGCTTCTAGGCGTTGTTATTTGCGCAGTGAATAGATTTATAAGAGCCCTGATATCAATGGCAGTGCTCTCCTTAAGATGACCTCTACTTCATGGATTACTTACGGTCTGTACTCCGTGTCTAGAGAACCACCAGGCGCATGCGCTTTGTGATAAAGGTGTAATGCGAGGGGAGCCTGGCACTAAAAAAAATCGGGGAGAGAGGAGGGAAGGAATGAATAATAAAAACTCACTCTGAAACTGCTTCAAGAGGACCTGGCCCTTCCGTTCGTTACGAAAGAAGCGCACAGGACCCTGCGGCAGACAATCATGCGACATTAATCACTCGATGTCTCGCCTACGTAGGTTTGTTCACTCAACCGCTCAATGGCTCGCATTGACACATTCTCGCTCACTTGTTTACTCAGTAACTCCCTTGATAACTTTTCGACTCTCTTTCGTTTGCTCAATAATTCTGTTTCTTTAAAGTTCACGCACGTCTACTTATTTACTCGCCCGTTCTATCTCCCTCAAATCCTTGGCAGCTTGTTTGATAGCTTATTCTTTTGCTCATTGGGCTGCTTGTTCGCATGTTCGTTCACTTTTATTCACTGGCTCAGTCACTAAACATTTTTTTCCTCATTGGCAGCACAAGTCACTTGCACTTTTGTTTACTCGGTAGATCACTTTAACTCACTTATTTGGTGAGTCTATACTCTGTTTCATACATCAGGTGCAACGCTGTGGAGGCTAGAGAGACTCCTTGCAGTGGCTACGCGCCCACTGGGAAATAGTTTGATGTTCTTTATTGTAATTGTACGAAACTGTTCCGTAAGGACGCTCAGTATATAATGAAAAACGTTTTAATACTTCGAAACAAACAAACTGTGGTATACGATTATCTAATGCGTTGTTCTAGGTCAATTTGTTTTTAATTGCGTTTCTTTTCGGGTTTTTTATTGGCAGCCCGCCGCGGCACCCTCACGTGCATTCTCGCGCGAGCGTACGCCTTTGGCGTGCAGCGAGGCATGGACGGAACGCTCGGAGTGATACATTTTCATCACCGAACTTCTTGCGCAGCTTCCACAGCGTTGCAACTGATGTCTGACACGGAGTCTAAGTGACCTCCATCGCGAGCTTGTCAACTCAGTCATTCATTCACTAAACCACCGATATGCTCACTCGTAACTCACCTACTCAGTTGCTCGGTTTTTCACTCACTCGTTCTCGCTCATTCATACAACTCGCTCGCTATCTCGGTTGAGTAGTTGAGATGCTCTCAGTTCTGTTTCAAGTAATCTCATAACTCCATCGCTCGCGGCATTCTACGAAAGCAGAAGGAGCTGCCCAGTGACAACGCACCGTGACGCCGATGAAGTTGGTCTCGTTGAGCGCCTCCTTGAAGAGGCGTCCCCACCACTGTTTGCGGTAGTCGAACTCTGAGATGCGCGTGTCGTTGGCTCGAAGCCGCACGATGACCGCGTGTATGGAGAGCGCCAGCGCCCAGATGCCGTCGTACGCGTAGCCGTGGAAGCGCGAGTACTCGTTGAAGCGCATCAGGTTGTACTCCGCCTCGTACTCCGTCGGCGTCTGCGAGAGAAGGGGGGAAGAAGAAAAGCAGAAGGCAGGGAGGTTAACCAGAATAACGTCCGGTTGGCTACCCTACACCGGGGGAATGGGGGAAAACAAAGGTGACAGGGAGAGAGAGGAGGGAAGGCGTCTGTGGAAACGCAAAAAAAAAACGCACTTAGGCATTGGTGAGAGAAGGGAAAACAAGAGAGGTGGAAGGCAGAGAGGTGAACAAGATTGACCGAGCAAGTAAGTTAGTCACTCCGTCTCGTTTGTCACCAGCAGTACTAACTACGAACATGAAAATATTTTCGTAAGAATATTGCGGCAGAACCTATTTCAAGGACGAATGTCGACGTTAACGCTGTTAGCACTGAAGCAATGAACTGAATGAACACTGTTAGCACTGAAGCACAGGGCCTTTCCCATCCTGTGCAGTTCGTGTTTGTCTTCATCTACCCTACCACTGTGATCGTGTTCGCTAATCGTCATATCAAATTCATCATGCGAGCCATCGCAGGGCACAGAAATGGTTCCGTGGAGCGGGACCAATCGACTTCATGCTTTACTGATGGAACATTTAAAACCCAACACTCATCCCGACCGAAAGTATGATGGGCAGGAAGGAATATGCCAGACTTTGTGGTCTGAGCGGAAATTCCATGTCCACTTTTTTTTTGTCGACACAGAAATAGAACCTGTGGGACAATGGCAACTGTGTGCCACTCAAGCTGACGGCAAGCTTTAGGAAGATCAACAAGACAAACAAAAATGTTCGCCCTTTACAACTTGTTTTACAGCGCACATTGGCCGTGCGCTTTCCCCAATGCCTTCAGTGCTGAGAGAGCCAATTTCGGCGAAAATATAGGCTTGCCACCATGCTCGCCCATCAAGTTACACGTTTCGATGGGCAAGCTGGGCCTGACACCCACGTGATCCCAACCTAAGTGCGCTAAAGCTTTTAGAAAACAGCGAGTGTCAGCATAAAGCCACACCAGTGTTCGCTCGGCACCAAGCTCAAACATGAGACCACCCTAATGGAAGAATTTCTACGAACACTAGCTCTTTAACGAGACGTAAAGGGATTGTCAGCAGTGCCTCATAAAACTACGTGACTGAGGAGGTCACCCACCTTTGGGCTCAAGAAGCCTGCTGGTCTATAAATAAAGTTTATTTCTCTCTCTCTCTCTCTCTCTCTCGAACTTGGCCCACCGGGTATGTGCCGCTCTTCAAGAACGACAAACAAAAAATGTCGAATATATCGAAATTCCCGTTATATCGAAATAGTCTTGGGGGCGTAGGCCCCTTCTTTAACATTCGCTCGTGTGACATATTCAGCAGCGTGCGAGGCCACCAGATGGGCAGGTAGGCAAATATCTCGAGCTCTCCGCATAATAGACAGCATCTCTTTTCCCCGACGGAACTGCCGGATTGCGTAAGCGCATTCGAAGCGCTGAGCACACTAACAGCGATAAGCGCAAGCACTGATTGTACTGAGGCAGTGACGGTACTAAACGACATTACTGCACGCGAAAGCGGCACTGTTACTATAGGGCACCACAGGGCACGTATACATAGCGGGGTGTGCATGCCGGTGTCTCAACTAGGGCGCACACGTGTAAAAGAGATGTTCCTGGCTTTGTAGTGAAGTTCGCGGAGCCCCATTACAAGGGAGCCGCATTCCCAGCGGAAAAGGGAAAAGGCTGCGTTGCGCAGCAGGAGCTCATAAAGGAATACACAAGGTAGTAAAAACAAGAGGTGGGGCGGGTAGAGAAATAAGGACGCAAAGGAACTCCAGACGACCTCTTTCGGGGCGAAGGCGAAGCGCACAATTTTTTTCTTTCTCGTCCCGTTTATTTTTTTTTCGCTTTTGCTGTTCTGCAAACTGCGACCTGAAGAAGTGCAGTTGCGCTTGCAATCGCATTTGGCTCGCCCAGATAAATCTCGGGTCTGCAATCAGGATCGCTGTTGTCTATTTTCCTCGCAGGGAGAAACGGCCTGGCTTTTGCGGTGCCGTGTAGCCATTACGGAATTAATGTTTGAAGCTTGCAAAGCCAATGGGATGGCAGGGCCCGAAATAGACGCGGTGGAGTATAAGCCGGAGGCCGAAAGAGCACAGCAGACTCCCGGGAAAGGCAAACGTTCGTTAAGCTTCCAAGATTGGAAGTTTCTGTTTCGGCGCGATTTCTGGTTGCGTTCGGGTCCGCGTCCCGCCTCTGTTTCCCTTCCGTGACGTCAGTGGCTCCGGATTCGTCGTTTCGTCATTGTTCGAACGAGTGCTTTTCGTGCTCCTTCCGTTCGCCAATCCTTGCTTCGACCATGGGCCGCGAGTGGAGCTCGGCTCTAATTGAAGATGTGGGGATAGTTACTTCGCGAAAAAAAAACCGCTTGCGTAGAGAGCAGAAACGTCCTGGATGCAAATTAAAAATGCTCGTTCAGTTTAGTCTCAAGTTTAGTTACAAGACAGAAAATGCACGAATGGCAATGAAGGCGCTATCAGGAACACAAGCCACTCACTTACGCGCAGCACGCGTCCAAGAAACATGGCAATTCGCTCCAGTTCCAGCCGCTGCTCGAACATTCGCTCGTCGCGGCCACAGCTAAATGGCGTGCGGTGGGTTTCACCAACAAGGTCGTGCGATGAAAGAGGCGCATTACGTTTGCTAGGCTACCTAAGCTCGTCGCACGCGTGGGTCGCATTGCCACGGACGCCTTGCCATGAGCCAACACCACCTAGATAGCACAAGGTCTTTTCACTCCGATCCATGACGTCATGCTACCTGGCCCGACTGCCATAGAATCCAATGGGGACGCTCCCGAGTAGGCAACAGTAATTTTGACGTCACCGCTTTCATCACGCCAGCCTTGTCAATGGGAATTTGGGGCCAGGTGGCGTGACGTCATGTATCGGAGTAAACAGGCCTTGCGCTATCTAGGTGGTGTTGCATGAGCATAGAGGTGGCGACGTCAAAGCAAGCGCAAAGCTGAAACCAAGTTTCGCTTGATACAAGATAAGTCGGGAGTAAAACAACGTTACTGTACGTTGGCTTTCGTTATTTGCTGCATTCTCTTGCGCAGTGAACAGCGATAAACGTGGCGCGGTTTGTAACGCATACCGCCAAGTGTGTGTAGTGATTTTTGAAGGAGAGGAAGAGAGAAGTGCAGTGCCGTAACTGTCTCTCAGAGGAGGACACCTCAACAGCACTGCACAGGGAAAGGGGAGTGGGGAGAAAAAGATACGAGAGAGAAGGAAAGGAGGGCGGAAAAAAAAGTAACAAGGTTGAAGAAGCAATGCGGGGCTTACAGCCGCGCTCTCAGCTGCGTGTCAGAACAAAAGTCAAGTTCTGACATGCAGCTGAGAGCGCGGCTGTAAGCCAACTCTTGTGACGTTTGCTGTTTATATCTGGGTTCTCACCCGAAGCATTCGGGTGGCGCCCCAGAGCTCGCTGACGCAACGGTGCGCGCTCGTTCCCCGCTCAACGCGCGGCAAGAAAATGGCGCGCCGCTTCGCTCGCGCTTAAGCGCGCCAACGCGGAGCGGAGCGTGATCGCTACGATGCGCAGCGGTAGAACGGAGTAGAGCTACGCAAATCATACACTTGAGGCCGCCAACAGCGGCCCGCTTTAGTTGGCGTCGTCGGAAACGCAGCTCGCAGAGTCGACCTCCTCGGGCGCGCGTACGAGGTTGCGGCAAAAACGCATCACCATACACGGAAATATATTGGGTGCACCGCCGACCAGCGCGAGCCATCGCCCTCTCAGGCCCTCCCCCTCCCTCCCTCCTTAAAAGCAGAAATCAGCCCTTAGAACAAACGGTGCGCGCCTCTCCCTAAGTGCTCAAAAAAAAGGGACAGCGCAAGCTGAGAGGAAAGCAGGGGTTAGAACGCGACAGAGCTCGCTCGCAACGTCGCCGAGGCCTATGCAGCAGGATCCGAGAGCCCCCCCCCCCCCTTCCCCGACCCATTCCTTCTCTCTCTCTTACTCTCGCCCACTTCCACCCCCCATCTCGCTGCAATGCTCACGCGTGGCCCATATACGAATGGTAGCGCATAGCGACGGCGGTGGTGACGATAATCGCGGCACTTGGATGCAGCTGTCGTCGTCCGTCTCGGCAGCCGTCGCTCGCTGTTTGCATAACGCCTCCCCTTTTCTTTGCCCTCGCCGCCGAAGCGGGTGATGCTATGAAGAGGAGGGTAGCGGGGAGAGGGGGGGGGGGAGAGGCGCCGTCAGGCACGCGTTCGCGCCGACGGCCCCGCACAGATCGGTCCATAATTCTAGCCGCGCGCGCGTAAATCCGTGCACTATCGCCGAGCCTGCGACCGTGCATCACCGATGCGTTAGGGAAAAGGGGCGCGTGGAGTGCCCTCATCCAGAGAAAAAAAAGATGACTCTGTCATTCTGCCATCCATTGAAGAGCGTGCAGTCCATCGTTCCGTTCGTGGGCGATCGATATATTGCACGAGCAGAACGGCCGGTTTCTGTATATAGGCCCGCGTGCCAAGGATGCACGTGCAGAATGTGAAATGCGACGGCTCAGCGGTTGCCGCGCGCCACTGTCAAGCGTGTGGTTTCATCCTCCCGTCAGGAAGGCGAATTTTGATGCAGGCGGTACGCGAAATAAAAAAAGAAAGCGCCAGGGCAGCGAAGTGTCCAAGGCCGAATCGCAGATTCGTACCGGTGGCGCGGAACTGTGCCACGAACAGCGGGTCTCTGCCGGAACTTATGCAAAACGGGATTTGACACATTTGAGCTACGTCAGGCTCAAGCCATCGAGTGAATCTGCATTCAAGGAACAGTCGGTGGTGGGTATTTAATTCCGTTGACCTCCCATACGGCGTTCCTATAGGCAAGACGTAGGCGACGTTGAAATCAATCAATCAATCTGAGCCGTACGTTGTAGACCGACAAATACTTTGTACTTTCTTCATTACCCCCCTTACTCAATGCCCTGTAAAGGGGCCTGTAAGGTATGTTCAATAAATAAATAAATAAATAAATAAATAAATTCTCCAGCCTTTTCGATGCTGTAAAAGACCACGTCGCCTTCGCATGACTGCAAAGTTTAGCTAGGTTTGTTTATACACACCGACGTCTCAGAATGAACTACAGCTGTGATTGAGATTACATTCATAAGCGACATATCGGGTGCAACATTAATTTGCGCACTAAGAAATTACAAATTTCTGTTCATGTCATGGCGCGAAAATTATGCCAGTGACATGTGTAGCCTTAAATGAGCCTACCGTGTCATAAATGTGTCACTCGCTGTCGAAGGACCCCTTGGCGATTTACCACGTTTCGTCTGCTCACAATGAAGGGATCATCATTACCACCTTTCTCTCTTCCTTTATTATTGGGCGGAGCGAGGGGGGGGGGGGGGACTGCACTTTATTTACAATCGGCGGTGTCAAAACCTGACTTCTCAAACATCTACAGAACGATCGCTTCTTACTTTTAAAAGAAAATCAGCGCTATAGTTTCGCGCGAACAGTGCGTGTTTTTACTTGCACGAGTTACCGCGCTCAGCTACGGCACGGAGCTGACGCAGAGGCCTACTGTTCATATACTTCACGGCGCACCACCGAGTTTTAACGCGACAGCGTTAAGGAGCTCGTGTCGCAGAAAAGCCGGTGTCGTCGGTGTCGGCGGCGTTGGCCGTTAGCGATAAATCCCAGCAGGCACTTCATGAATAAAAAACAACTTGCAAGTTTTTTGCTATCGCCGGCGTTGTGTGGCGCAGTCTCCGAAAGTCGCGTTTCTACGCAGCGCAGCAGCACACCGCGGCGTTCTTTGAGCAGCGTTTCCGACCCGCTTCGCCCTTCAATCGCTCGTGCGCGCGCCCACTTATAGCGTCCGCTCAGCGTCAGTGACCATCACGAGTGTAGGAACGGCTGCGCAAATATGCTTGGATGTGGCACTTAAGATATCCCCGAAATAAGTTAGACGCTTGGCCAGGCGGCACCCTTCTGCTGCCTTGATGGAATACTGACGCCCATAACTTCGAAAAATGATGACTACGCAAACACGAAAAGCGAGAAACGGATCACGTGGTTTGAGAGTCGAGGAATGGTGCAAAGCACAGACGCACGAAAGAAGAAAAAATAAATAAAAAGGCGAGGAGAAAAAAGATATTGCCGAAGCTTTACTGCTTCGGCAAGTATTCACTTTATAATACAGCTAGACGTCACGTTGGCGGCAACACGAGCTTCGAAAAGTATGATCTTACTATAATAGAGGCGAGAAGCCGCCGGTGGCGGTGCCGGGTGTGAATCGAGAATTCAATATGGCGTGTTTGCCCCTACTTTGCAAATCGCAGTTGAAGTGCCGGCGTCACCATCGCGAGAAGAAACGCGATGCGCACGAATTCTTGATAGTGCAACCATTGGCTTTCCTTCCGCGAGCTTCTTTGTTGTGTTTTTGTTTCCTTCCGAGGCGCCCGCACTTCTTTTGCCCCCAAAATAAAAAAAAGTTTTCTACAGAACTGCTGCCTTTCAGTTCCGGACGCTTTATTTTCTACGGACTACAGGCGTCCCTCTCGTGAGATGTATCGGCACTGCAGGTAACTGTGCGGTTGTTGCGCGGATCTTCGAATGTCCGAATGTATGTATTCTTATATAGCTTGCATTAGCGCGCTACTGTTCACAGCGTGGCTGTTACGACCATCTTGTACTGTTAAAAATGCGCATCTTTAGGCAGGTTGTTGTGGCCAGATTCGACAGGATCGTCGACTCTTGAGAAAAACACCTCATTTTGTGGTCAAGCCAGTATAACTATAGCAGGTGAAAGTGGCGACCAATTATTCTGCATGTGCCCGTTTTAAATTGAGCTGTCAGCACATGAGTGTTATTGAAGTGTTTTCTGATCGAGTAGGCGACCTGTATGCTCGCTTATTGCACTGCACTTTAAGTGTGCTTTCATCAAAAATATTTTGTGCAAACTAATGTACACGTCCATGTTATTTGCAGATGGCGCCGGCGTATGCATCGTCGGGGAGTGAAATGCCTGTCACATTTGTCTAGAGGACCTAAAGCCGATCGCGTGAGTACAAGGCATGTCGCCTGCATTAGCGACACACGTCGATGTCAGTCGGCCCCGATATTTTATTTTAGAGGACATAGAGGCGCGACCAATTGCCCGCCATTTGCGGCCGTAAGATGTTCAATGTGCCCGGCTTATTCAAGCCTAGTGCCACTGACCGACGTAGTTTTCACAAAATGTACGTTTTGTCGCTTCATTGGCGGTGCACACTCTAAAAACAGTTGCACCCTTTGGGGTGTATATTTGTCCCACAACAATAATCGTCATCTGTCTTGCCCGCGTTTCCTTTCTTTAACGCTGCGAGCCCGGTACTTCCCAGTCACGAACGGCATGCGCGTTATCAGTGTGACGCCGCATTCTCGACAGGAAAGTAGCGAGCGCCGAGTTTTCAAGAAAGGAAACGCAAGCAAGGCAGATGACGATTGTCGTTGTGGGAGAAAGATACACCCCAAAGGGTGCAAACAGTTTTTAGAGTGCACCTTTCACACGCTGCGGAGATGTGTGACGAGGACTTTGCTCCCGTAGTAAGCTTAGTAGGTCGACATTGTCGAGACCTAGAAAAGTAGTCGAGAACTTCGAGCACTGCCAAGTGCACATAGAAATGTAATGCAAAAGGATAGACAGTTGGGCGAGTTGGTACGGTAACATGATCTTGGCTTGTAGCGCGAAGTGAACACGGAACAAGATCATGCACATAGAAATAAGTAAAGCAGAGATAGATAAAGAAATTTAGACTGCGCTTTTTTTTAAACTCTGCGGCGCTATGGCTTGCCACCGAAATACGTTTCTTTTCGTGGGAGGCATGGCTTCTAGAGTCTTGCTCGTGATAGCACGACAGTTCGTTATTGTGAACATCCTAATGGTTGCGACTGTGTAACAAAAACGGTTTTGCGCGAGCGAAAGATGGCTCGTCCCGTGATCAATCGATTTCGCGGGCGATCCACAAAAATGAACGCGTGACTCTGTTGGATCTTTGCTGTGCGTTGCGTCATCTGTCAAAGTTTCGGACCGTCGACATAACTGAATGTAGGACAGGGTTACAACATGGGTGTCTGGATTTTGGGCAACAGTGTGCACGTTATCGAACACATTTTCTTTCCCCTATTCTTAATCAGAAATTATCGGTGGAGCTTCCTCTGCAGGCAGGATTCGACTATCACTTTACGGTTCGTAAAATACCAAAGTTCTGTGAACATTGCAACGAGAGTCTCTTACCGCGGCCCGTTTTAGAATGCCTGCTCCTTCTTTGTTCGTTCTCACTGTCTGCCTGCCACCGTTCTGGAATTACGGATACGAGTCCATCTACGGGCGTCCACCCTGCTGCACACAACTATTCACGCAGACGCGTCTCCGCGTATACGCCGCCGTTCTTCAGCCGTCGATTGCACCGCCGCCCGTTATCGACGTATAGTGACTCCTCGGAGCAATCTATCGCACGCCCGAGCACCGTATAGCCCGATTCCCATTTATACCCCGAACGCGACAGTACCGCCGCCTAATGCGAGCGCAATCTTTCGCAAAGCGCTAATGGCAGCGGTGGTCGGGCTCCGCTTTCCCATTATACTCGCATCTACGACGTATAGTGTAGAGAAAAGATAGATGTTCACCCGTCCTCGCGCCACGATACGCGATTGCCGAGGTCCCCTTCCCGGTTGTGTTTTCGCGCCGAATTTCGCTGCCGCCAGACTGTTAATTTTGTAGGTAACGCGAGGCGGTAACGATTAGGCGTCTTGGTCGAGCGAGCCGAGAATTTCGAGACCACTGGGGCCTTAGAAAACTTCGCGTCTAGGCGGTATTCATGGCGTGAGACAATAAAAGACCCCCCAGTACCACGATCACATTTCTTCGTGTGAGAGAGACCCTCTGCTCAAATTGCAAGTGTTTCCATAACTTCGAAAGGTTGAACAGGCCTAACTTGAAATCGAGAAATGTATACGTAGCGATGGCTAAGCTGTTTTCCGAGGAGAGATAGCCGAGACCAAGCTATGTAGGGTACCGAGGAAGCTAATAATCAACGTAAATTACACCTTGTAGTTTTCCGGTGACGATGGGACGTGCCTCGTGTCACGTAATCGAGATCGAATCGTGAGTGGAATAAATATGCAGGACCAACGCACATGTTGGATACTCTGTGAAGCGAAGCTTTAGTAAAGTGGTTAATTACATACTTCCCAACTAATGGCGATGCATTCAGTTTCGTTTACTTTATTCATATTCAACGTGTAGTGTGATATAATGTCCATTTTTATTGGCTACAAATCTCACAACTCTAAATGTAATGCGATTTTTATGTTTACGCGTTCCATCGCTCACTCACTATGGCGAAACGCGAACTCCAAATCAGGCGGATGCACAGAGTTAGACTTAAATACAGTGATATGTTACAGAGACGAGACGATGTATTACGGTTGTTGAGGGAAGTATAGCGATGACAGGTGCATGCATAGAAAAGTACGATAGGTATCAAGCAACATTTAGTGATTATGTCCCGTTTGTGTCGCATAGGGACATACAATGGCCTCGAGACGTCCATTCTGGAGGATTTCCAGAGAGCTGGCACAAACCCAGTGGCACATCTAGCGCAAACCAAGTTTAAGGAGAGACAAGCAAAAGGGAGAACGAGAGAAATAACGAACAAGAAGGTCAACCGTACTGTTGTCCAAATGAGGGCACAACGTTGTATAAATGGCAGTGCAATGACTTCTTTCAAGAAAGAAATCTCTCGGGTAATGAATTTTAAACTGCTCTTGCAACACCTAATCTCCGTGACCGGGCCATGTGTTTCACACATTGCTCCTGCTTCCGTGCAGCAGGTGACCACTTGGTTCGTCGGTATTAAATTTCGTGTAGCGATTAGCTGAATAGCATTTGGACCATCAAATGAATAGTGCCTGCGGCATACATGCAATGGGTAATTGAAGAGCGTCCGCCGTTGCACTTCGGAGTTTCATTATGTAGCCGAAACGCCATTCTTTCTTAAGTTGGTTACTGGTCTTGATTGAAACGGCGCGTTACGCCTATTATTGCACCCGATCGGGGCTGAATAAGTTGAGCGCTAAACGACGATTCAGACTGCTCGTAAAACGCCTGTTTTAGTGCGTCATCATCACAGTTCCTGTTCATCACAGTTACTGTTTGTTAGCGCACAAAATCTTTTAAGATGAATCTGTTCCAACTAGGCCGACTCGCAGTTATGCTATATCATCACAGTGTTTTCGTTGGTCGACGGAATAGCGTTATTGCCTTGCACTAAAATGCAGCCGTTCGGCTATTGTTTACACGGCAAACAAGTTATTCGTTCGCGCTTCTGTTATACTGCACGTTATATCCCCGTTCTTCAAGTGGCCGTCTAATGGAGGTGTTTCGGAAGAGACAGGCGCTGGCGGTGTCTGCAAACGGTCGAAATTCGAAGAGATTCGTTCGTTTTTGACGAATCGGACAGTACCGTGACCTTACCGCGGGGAGGAAAAAGAAACGAGCCTGTCTATATTCAAATAACGATCTACGTGTGAAGAAAGCGAGCGTTGTTCAAGACGAGTGCAAACGAGAAAGGACGGCGAGCTGTCGGTTACGCGAGCAGATGACGAACTATATGAAAACTTCCCTCGCCGTCCGCAAAAATAAATAAATAAATAGAACATAACACACATGAAAAAGAAAGCGCGCAGAGTCTTACAGTGAAGCGCGCGAAACAGGATCGCGAATGGTATTTGTTTTAAAAAAGGAACATGTCGAAAGAAATTCGTGAGATGGAAGGCGGCGCCTCAGGGCACGAGAGACAAGATAGTCTCATTTAGAACGATTTCGGAACGTTATACTGGCGCCCTGAATGACGTCCCGTTTCTTTTCGTCCTGTCTTCTTTTTTTTTTCTCTCGGGAGTCAGCAACAAAAGCTCGCTCCTAAGGGAATCTTGTTTTAAAGAACGCGGCCCCTTGTGTGCCATCGCGGATTCCCGGAGAGGAATTTCCTCTTGGCTAGCCCCCAATGCGCACTGTGTGACGCTAATGCTGACACATTCAGAGTCGTACCTTGGTTCTCTGACCTTTCCAGATAAGGAAACGAGAGGGCGGAAGCTAGAAACGCAGGAGCGAAGCGATACAAAAAAGTATAAAAGGAGGAGCGTCCCTCTGGGATGCAAAAAGGTTTTCTCGGCACCTCTACCACCTCCTTGTATTCCGTTCGCGCCGTTGCACCCTGATTAGATGGCACGAGGACAAATCAGTATACAAGTCACGATCACCATGCCCTCGAAAGGGCAGCAAAAGGGGGGCCTACAGGTGTAGAAGCGAGGAGAATACGGTGGACGGGAGTGAGTGCTTCCGAAAGAACCAATGAAGGCGAGTACTTCTTGGAGCGCGTAGGATGCACGATTGCGAGGCTGACGGGAAACATGCGGGTAAAGACGACTCGACTGCTTTGCGGCCCTCGGAAGGGGTGTGACGTCACGTAGCCACGTCAGGTTCGCCCGTATGACAGTCTGGATCGGCAGGGGCAAAACTGGTCGGCGATTTCAAGCCTTCAAGGAAAAGGTTCACAGCGAGCAAAACAGGCTGTTGCGCTATCTCGAGGAACTCTCGCTCAAGTTAAGGCCTACCGAGGATGTTGTTATTTATGACTGTCCTAATTACAATTTGTAATTACGTCCCTCGCTGTCCTTGTGTGTGGCGTAATTGTTGTTGCTGTTATTGCCCAAGTGAAAATGGCACGCATAGCTTTTGTCGAAAGCACTGGGAGCTACTGTGCACCTTGGTTTAAGCCCCAAGTACAAGGAACAAGTGTTCCGTGGATTCCCGGCGTCGGCGCCAGCCGGCGCCAGCCGGCGTTAGACGGCGTTAGACGGCCTCTTCAAGAACCGTGCGACCTAGGGTGCTACGCTCGTTCCACGCCAAAGTCTGGCGATACCAGATAGCAGCGCCGCGACGCCCGAAGTGGCTTGCAATGCGTGAAAGCCCGCCGACTCCGTGTGACGCTGTTCATCGGAAACTTGTTCCTTGTGGCTGAGAAACAACAAATGTGTTGCATAACAGATGTGTTACATAACAAATGTGTTACTGCGTTGAGTAAGTGTGTTGCGTTATACCAAGAAATGTGTTACTTAACAAATGTGTTACGCTTTCGTAGTTCCCGCTGCACGTACTACGCGAAAAAGAAAGGAAAAAAAAGTCAGTGGTGAAACGTACACACACACGCTCTTCTAAGCTCTCCCGTCCTTCTACCGCGTGACCGGCTTCCCAAACTTCACACACATACACTTTATTTTCTGCTGTTACACTACTAATGCTAGAGCACTGAAGAAAGTCAATTATTGGCCGGCGAAATGGAAACGCTTGCAGAGATTGAAGCGACAAAATGGCGCCGGTGCCGCCATTTTGCCGTGTGCGTGTGCGTGTGCGTGTGTGTGTGTGTGTGTGTGCGTGTGTGTGTGTGTGTGTGTGTGTGTGTGTGTGTGTGTGTGTGTGTGTGTGTGTGTGTGTGTGTGTGTGTGAGGAAATGCAGGTAGGTTAACCGGATGCACGTCCGGTTTGCTACCCTGCACTGGGGCAGAGGAGATGCAGACGCGAAAAGAGAGCGAGCGAGGAAGCTGCTGTGAACTGCCGAACTACCGGTGACGTCACGGATAGGCGCGGGCCGTTTCAGCGCCAGTGTCCCCCCCCCCCCCTCCCCTGTCGGCGTCGGAGACGAAGCGGCACCACTCACCAAGCCCGAGACGGTGATGTTCTCGCTGGTGCTGAGCGGCAGAAGGTCGGTGCCGATGTAACCCTCCACGGCTTCGACGATCTGCGCCGGCTCGCACGAGACGTCCGGCTGCGGAGTCTCCCACCAGCGGTCGGCGTACATGGCTCCGATGAGCCACTGGTACTTGCGGCCGTACATGCCCATCTTGTAGGCCTGCGTCACATAGCATCATCGGTGGCCGCCCCGTGCGCTTAGAGGGACTCTCAGCTGAGTCTAAGCTGACTGACTAAGCTGAGTCTAAGCTGACTCTAAGCTGAAAAGCTGAGTCAGGTTTGACTGGTAAGGATTTCTTTTTAAAGTGTGTAGTTTATTTAATTTTCGCACAAGAGATTGAATACTACAGGAGAAAATGAGAGACAGTTTCATTTTTTTTTTAATTTTGTGCCTTAACTTAGCGCTTGTACGTCAGGGCGACGCCACGAGTTTCAGCGTATTTTGTCTTATTCGGGCCATTGTGGCTTAGTAAAGTTCTCGAAACTTGCGTTTGTTAAGTGTACAACGTAGCCCATGTTTACTGATAAAATGGTGACTGGAGGCGCCAGCAGATGGCGTCATCAATATGCATGGCGCCACAAAGAGCTAGTGCGAGAACTTCAAAGTGGCGTTGCCTCCGGTCTTTAGTTTTTGCATCTTTTGTGGCTTACGAAGCCTCATTGCACAGGGCGCCTTTTTTGTTGTTAAGTCGAAGGGTAATTTATACTACAGCATAAATTATTTTCATCGTGCATGCCCCTTAAATGTGGTACAGTTTAGTATTATAATTAGTATGAGGAAGCTCTGGTGCTGCAATCGTTCTGACACCGTAGAAATTAAAGGTAACAGTACATCGATTCTTTTTTTTTGCGTGGTTTGGCAAGAAGCGGCGCAGAAAGGAAGTTACAGCTCACTTTTATTGTTCGTTGTGGTTCAATTCTCTTGCACGATATCCTAAAACATATTTCCGGAGCATTCCCTGTTGAAAGTTCACAATAGGTTTCGCTGATTATGTAACTTTGCGACGCATGAAGAAATTACGACAGTTTCGAGCTAGCGAGTTGGCAAGTACAGTTGATCTGCAGCAGTCACTGGGCCCAATGAATCTAAATATTTTCACATCGGACGCGCTTTCTTTCAATACCAGGAAAACCATCAAGTGTTTATATTAACGAGACGGAACATTACCACACACAAGATTTGCAATGAAACATGAGCTTTAAGGTCTTTAATAAGAAAGCACAAGGTTGTCTGAAGCCTGAACTGTGACGTTATGCAAATATATGCATATACTAATTTATAGTTCTCATACTGGCTGAAAGGGCCGTACTGGCAGTAATTCAGCCAGTACGAAAGTGTCAGGCACTGCATGAAATTATAGCTTGTGGAATGTCGAAACAGCCATACACAACAGCCAGATATTTACCTAGTATCCTAGTATTTAAAAAAACATGGCTAATACAGGGCACTATTCGTGACTGGAATGCCAGGTTGCCGGAGCTAGGGATAATTTTTTAGAAAGTGAATTTCCACTCATAGTGCAAAGTGCCCAGTGTGTTTAAAATTACTGCGGTGGATGAAGAGTACGCGTGGTTACGTGATCGAGGAAAAAAACGCCGTAGAAGGCCACTCAAAGCGCCGTTTTAAGGGCCATCGAAAATAGCTACGGCTGGCAGAATGAAGACAGTGTGGTTGACGGTGGAGTGGCGCCTTCACACCGAAGTCGGGATCAAACTGGGGGGTGACGAGAAAATCAAGTGTATTAGCCAGTTTTGCCTAGGAACTCGTGACGAATGAACGTGATGATACGTGGGGCAGGAAGTTGAAGAAAGTGACCCCTAGCTACCTCTGCTAAAGGTGAGCTCTGCTAAAGCTGTACAGGTGCTGACCGGTTAATGCACAGCAAATTGATTGGAGGCGACTTAATTGAACGAGCTAGGAGAACGTTGGAGTTGCTCTTATCTTGATGGGACAATTCTGCTACGCGCGTTACACGTGTTTTGTCTCACCTGACAGAAGACCTTTCGGGCCCAGAACTCGTCAAAGTTGCCCAAGATGATGCGCACGTCTTTCTCCTAGAAGAGAGCAGGAAAACAGACAATAATATTGTGCCAGCTAGTCACGCGAAAGCTTCCTCCTGCAGCGGCATCTATTGGTCGAGAACCATTGCGTATTAATGTTAACAGCTGTCCAGCTGCTGTACTGCCTAATGTCAGAACTACGTATATATGTTATCAAACACGCGTGATACAGCCTACGATGTGCTCGAGAAGAAAGTTAGAGTAATTAAGCAATTGGGGTATACGTCAGCATGTTATTTTCTTTTGCCAGTACGTTATTGCCTGGAACTCGTTGTCGACGGCATGTGAAACTAAAGGCCTTATCTGGCAGAGCATCCACATGTGATTTTAAGTAAAAAAAAACGGAGGGATAGAGATAAGAAGAAGGTAGGGAGGTTAACCAGAATCACGTCCGGTTGGCTACCCTACACCGGGGGAGCGGGAAAGGGGGAAAACAAAGATAACAGGGAGAGAGCGGAGGGAAGGAAAGAAGGAAATTGCAGTGAGTTCGCTGACGTGTGTGGTCTTACAGAAATTGCAATTAGAGTAAAAAATAAATAAATAAAAAAAAGGAGTATGAAAAAAGTCAGTGTGATGTGCGATAAAGTGCTGAACAACTTATGAAATATGCGACAACAGCAGGTCTGTGGTAAATGCGCCAGGTGGGAAAAACAGGAGCTTGTAAGCCATCTTCGAACTCTAAGTGATAGCTCTACGGACAGGGGCATCGAATAAGTTAAAAAAACGTTGCCTCATTTTACAACAATACATTAGAAAGTATAACTGGCTCTGACTTAGCCTACGTTTCTGTCCTTCAACAGTTACTCAAAAATATACACGGGTGGCGAGCGCAGATATTTGCAGCAGCAAACGCAGAATGAAATTTCACATCGTCTGCGAACGAACGGCTCCTGCTAGGCATGTTGGGTGTGTTGTAGGGTCTTGTTATCTTATCGTAATGTACTTGCGCATGCTTACCTGAATTTACAGCGTCAATATGTGACGGTTAACATCGCAGCCAGGAAGGGAGAGAAAACTATCTATTTCTATTGCGCGTCATTGCCATGACAACTGATCGCTAAATAGGACTAATTGGTCACATTTTAATTTTTAGGAACGCGATGACTCGATGGTACATCACGAATACCAGACAGACGCATAACCATACAGGAGCGGGCGAATGCGTTATTGTTTTTTTATTTACTTGTTCATATTTTTTGACGCGTTTTGTCCTGTATGCTCGTGTGTCTGTGTTATTCCTGTCGTATTTTCGAGTCAACGTGTTTCAAAGGCTAGCTGTCGTGACCTTTGCGTCATGGTAATGTGCCGCGGTACGTCAAGGCATAAGCGTGCGGCACCGAGGGTCACGGATCCCGCTCGTCCAAGTGCAAACAACGAAGCACGCTCTTCCCGCCGTATTTCTGCAACGCCCAAAGCGCTGCAGCTTCTCCCAAAGCGTTTCTCCCGAAAGGTTTCTCCTAAAGTGTCGAAATCCGGCGCGCCCAAGATCTTGCCACCGCCACCGCAGTGGCAGTTGTGAAACGTGGCTCGGCGCGGACCGTGGTCTGAAATACCTAAACTCACGCGCCCGCTCGCCCGCTATTTTGGGTTGTTATTGTAGGCCAGTCAGTTTCCAGGCAGTTCTTCCCGAAAGTGCACTCACTTCCTTTCTGTTTTCGTTGGCGATCCGCATAAAACCCCGACGTCCTTATTCTAGAACGTCCCTCCACTCAACACTTCACCTCGACTCAAGAAAGTGGATAGTGGCGCCACACCCCGACAGAAGTTGCCCCCTGCGCTTCATTGCATTCCACGGCAGTTCTTGAGAAACGTAGCGTGTTTTTCAGTCGAAGGATGGCACTGCGCTCCACTGGGGAGAGTGGAGGAAGAGCTTCGAGCCGAGGATCGTTTGAGAACAAGGGGGTGAGTCTCGCGTCCATCCGGATCTCGCTCGATGAAAGGGTGTCTCAAAGTGCACTTATTTTACTACTTGCAAGAACCTTCACAGCATTTCTGTGCTGCTTAGTGCAGCGTTGTTGTTGTTACTTTCCCAGACGCATATATGATCGCGCTTCCGTCATTCCTCGCTTCTTTTAACCGCCGTCTCGTCGCTGCATTGCAGATGAACGGATGCTTCACGATCGTTCAAATTGCGTAATGGAGCGGTCGCGCTAGCAAGCTCATCCTGGTGCGCTCGGAGGCGTCGCCTTCTCACGTGCTTTCGAACGAGCCCCCGTACGGCGCCGGTAGAAGATGCATCGTTAGGGCTACCTCAAGATAGTTTTCTGGAATGCAAAGAGCGGCCCACTGTCCACCAGCGACGTAGTAGTAATTAATTCCCTTTTCAGTAAAATGGGGGAAAAGGAATTCAGATAGCAAAGGCGGGCGGGCCCTTTGCGCACCACCGACCTTACGTAGAAGGGAAATGACGCGTTCGAGAACAATTCCACGATCTTTGCCGTCGAGTAATGCAAATGAAGCAAACGCGCTCCCCGCGTATACCTTGAGCTTTTCAAGTTCGTGCTCGATGTCGTCCCCTTCGCCGATGCCCTGCACCTCGTCGATCTGGATGTTCGCCGAGTCCAGCACTGTCAGCAGGCGGCTGTGCGGCTGCAAGCGAATAGGAGGGGACGCGCGTGTCGAAATAAATTGTTGAGAATCAATCAATCAATCAATCAATCAATCAATCAATCAATCAATCAATCAATCAATCAATCAATCAATCAATCAATCAATCAAACAAACAAACAAACACACAATCAATGAGTCGATCATTTATTTAAATAATTAGGTGATTAATTAATCCATCAATCAGTCAGCCGAACGTTGTCGTCCGAAGTTCGTTACATGTATTCATTATGCAGGTGAATGCAAAATTCTTAGAGACATCAGGAGAAGATTTCGTCTAAGTACACAAGTAAAACAAAGTTCGTCTGAATAATTGTGAAGCTATACACAGTTGCATAGAACAGCGATTTAAAAGCACTAACAAGGCAGTGGAAAAATATGTACACATTTGCTAATAGCACACAAACACGCTGTAAAAAAACATTGGAAACGCTTCGCAAACAAAATTCTCCGCACCAGTACCATCCGAAGAATTGCGAAGTCATACTTTTTAGCAGCCGAACCTATACGCGCCATTGGCACACCCTACGTCACCTGAAAATTAAACCATGTGTCTGCCTGGCGATGTATTCCGCTTTAAGAAACACTGTTTCTTTTTTTTTTTTTTTTTTGGTGCGACAGAACTACTCGGCTCATTGGGCGTTTTCCCCGTGTCCGGTGGGGGTGGTACATTTAATACTAGGAATGCTAAAATGTAAGTATAATATGTATGAGACCGATGTAGAGTATAGAAAAAGGTCATAATGGTATAAAACGTGGTTATATGTACATATCCAGTAACAATAAACTAAGAAATTTGAAAAGAAGATTCGGAATGCGTTTGCCCGTAGGCGGATTGGAACACAGGTCACCTCCACGAAGCTTTGCAGTGAGGGCTAGAGCCGTTACCTCTGCTCCACACCAGCAGGTGCTATCGGCCAGACGAAGGAGCGCCTAGTTCGCGCGGCACGCCTTGTGGTTCGTGACGTCACGGGAGAGCGCTCGCCACTTGTATATGAAAGGACGCGCGGGTTGGCTTGTATTCATTGCGCGTTGCGAAATGGATCCGGGAGCATCCACATCGGCGGCGCCTGCCAAGCGACGTGGTCGACTGCGGAAAGCACGTCTCGAAAGAAGCACGGGCCCAGCACAACGCGGCGCGGTGTGCAAAGCGGCAAGAAAACGCCGATCTTCGTAAGCGCGAGGCCTAATTACATGAGCAAACAAAAATGAACCATAGTAGTTTCCCAGTGTAGTTCCTCACCTAGTCCTCCAATGTGTTCCTTTTGGTGCTTTAGCAGTAGGCCCCTGAAGCGGGTCTGCTGCACGTCGAATAGAAAAAAACTCTCTCTCTCACTGTCTCTCTCTCTCTCTCTCTCTCTCTCTATATATATATATATATATATATATATATATATATATATATATATAAGCCGGAAATGCCTTCGCTTTCGGAATAAATCATTTTATAAGCAACGTTTTCAGTGTCCGATAGTTAATCACCACTACTTGGCTGAGGCAATGGAATTACGAGCTTTCTTGCATAACTTCTCGCTGTGTGACCAGGTTTTCCTTGTTGTCCTTCGTAACAAAGTAAGTGACAAATTGGGTTTCAACCACATCTCTTCCTAAACGCTGAAGCGTCCGGACATGCGGATGATTTCCTACTCTCCTGATTTTCAAGCGTGGCCAAGACAGTCTTAAGAGGAAGCTTTAGCTCGGGCCCAACTCCGACGCGGCCTATTAAAATACATGTAAAAACGCAAAAACGTTTTTCTGAGATAACCCCTGGACCGATTTTAATGAAATTTGTTGCATTTGAGAGAAAAAGTTAAAATCTAGTGACTGTTGGAAGTGGAATTTTGATTTAGGGCTTGAATTTTGTTAAAAGGACGTTCAAAAATTCAGACGTTTGAAAAAAATAGAAGCACGAAGTTTACAAACTAATAGCTCTGCATCAAGAACAGATATCGCGATTCTGTAAACGGCATCCATTAGACCATTCAAAGCGGACAAATTTGTTATGTCAGTTTACATCTTACATGAATTTGTTACGTTGTTTACGAGGGTTCTGGAATAGTTGTAATTACACATTTCCCCATTTTTTGAGGTTCATTTGTAACATATCAATTTTGTCCGCTTTAGATGTGCTACCAGGTACAATTCACAGAATTGCGATATCATTTTTTCTTGCTGAGTTACGGAGTTGTAAACTTGATAGTTTCGTTTTCTGAAAATTTGCGATTTTCGCCAAATTTTCATAAAAAATTGACGACCCTAATCGAAAATTCGAAAGCAACAGTCGCTAGATTTTAAGTTTTTTTTTTTAAATGCAGCAAACCTCGTCAAATTTGGTGCAGTGGTTGCCTAGAAAAACGAATTCTCCTTTTACATATATTTATATAGGAACACCCGAGCTAAAGCTTCCTCTTAAGCTGTATCTTGCTTAACGATGACGTGATTTATTCAACGAATTATCGCGAGAAGCGTACTATAAAGCCTGGCGAGAGATCAAAGCTCTTGCAGGCACTATCTGGAGCCTCTCGATTATACTTAGGAGTAATAATATATGGGGTTTTACGTGCCAAAACCACTTTCTGATTATGAGGCACGCCGTAGTGGGGGACTCCGGAAATTTAGACCACCTGGGGTTCTTTAACGTGCACCTAAATCTAAGTACACGGGTGTTTTCGCATTTCGCCCCCATCGAAATGCGGCCGCCGTGGCCGGGATTCGATCCCGCGACCTCGTGCTCAGCAGCCTAACACCATAGCCACTGAGCAACCGCGGCGGGTCTATACTTAGGAGTAGTCTTCCTGGATATAATTTAGGAATTGAAGGACGTGTGAAACGTGAGGTTTCGCAACAGCTTTTGTTATAAGGAAGAAAAAAAAATTGCAGTTTGGTCCGTAAGCGAAAGGGTGACGCGATAGCTAGTGAAATGTAGTGTGTAGCCTTACTACCGTGTTATGAACGCGATCCTCGACTCGAAGGTCTTCCTCCACTTCATGGACGGATGAATGGATGGATGCTATGAGCGTCCCCTTTGAAACTCTAGCAAATCTTGAGGTACGACATCAACGCTGTGAGCGCCACCCCTCTGCCTATGTAGGCGCTACTCTCTGAAGGATTGCTTCTGGGGTGTGCTTGAATCGCATGCAGTGACAACTTCTGGCGAAGCGCGGCGCCACCGTCCACGTTCAGGAGTCGAGGTGGAGTGGTGAGCGGAAAAAGGTTCCAGACTACGTAGGTTAGGGTGCTCCGTTGCAGTGCTTTTCGAAGCGGACATTCGCACTAGGGAGCGAGTGGCCTTCTTTCGTAGAGTTAAGAAACAAACAAACAAAATGCGCGCGAGTCGTACTTGTTTGCGGAAGTTGCGCCTTCTGGTGCTGAACTTGAAAGACTCAGCCTTTATTCCTCCTCTTATCTCGGATAAGATCGTAATCGAGACGCTCAATTTCGTGTCCCCCCCCCCTCCCGTTTTTTTTTATTTCTAGAGCTTTTCCTTCCCGATTTCTTTTGCGCCACTATGTAAGTTTGTTTCCCTTCCATAAAGTTAAGTTGCTAGTCAGCAGCCTTCTCGTTTCCTTTTCTTCACCCTTGTGTAACCTATAGTGCCCAGGCCGAACCTATCGGTGAGTGGACGGACGCATCAATCAAAAGCAGCTGGTCGGTTGTTGAATGGTAGTGACTGCCTGTTTACCGCGACGACTTTAGATTGCTACAGAAGTGAGCTCCTGCTCTTTTATCCTCTCCAAATACGAGTCCCTAGAGGCAACAACGAACCCCGCAGAACACCGTTCTAACTGCTACAGCGCTGCGTTCGAGAACTATCGCGCGCGCGTTCCACAGCGCTCTCACTACCGCACGAGCTAAACTAATCCCTGCATTGTGAATAGCTACTTCTAAAAGGAGAAAATAAAAATAAACAAATCTAATGCGAAACAACGAAAGTAAAGGTCAAATAGCAAGCCCCAACAGTGAACGCCGCACTCCGGCCGTTTGTTTGGCGTAGGCCTAACAAGGCAGTCGACCTTCTGCTCCGTGTTTCCCGTATAAATCCCACCGGCTTTAGCCGCCTTCAAAGTGGATTTCTGGGGAATGAAGCCCCTAAAAGAAAGCGAGATAAAAGAAGAACAAAGAAAACGAAGAACCAGGCGTACGTACACACGCACATGCACACACACGCACACACACACGTTCGGGGTAAGGAGTGCCTTTGCCCTTTGGCACCGCACGGCACTGCCGCCTAAAGGAAAAAGTGAACGAAATAAATCATGTGTCTAGACGAGCCAGAAGGAGGAAAAGGAGTGCTGATGAACGCATAAAACGGGCCAGGATTCCTAGAGGTTGAAGATAAACTTTTGTCTCAGCACTTTCTTCTTTCCCCTCATATATTATTCAGAGGCCGGCACTTTGAGCAGAGGGCTCTCGAGAAAGATTATTATCAAGATTAAGGAGGAGAAATTTTCGTTTCGGGGTAGCGTAAGGCGCTTCCCATAATAGTCGAACGAAGGTCAAGGTGTTGACTCCGGCCGGCAAGGTTTAGAGCGCCAATCTTTTCATAGGGCAAGAGGTTACTTAATCTTGTGCATGCCACAATTCAAACGCGTGGTTAGTCGCCTTATTACCTCGAAATTAATTAAAATGTAATGGAAACGAATGCTAAAGAAATACAAACGCCAAACCACTTTAGACTGCTACAGTCCAAACAGATTCGGTGTTTTTCCCTTTAGCATCCCTTTGAACTCGTGGCCTTTAGATCGTTCTGAGCACAGTGCATATTACGCACCGCCAGCTATATAGATGTTGACGAAGCTTTCGCACTGCCACCACCAGTAATCGCTGCTCCTCTTCGTCATAACGTCGGTGCCGTGAAATTACGTCAGCTGAAGGTAAGCGAATGCGTGTAGAGAGGAAGGAAAGAACACGCGTGCTAACAATTAGTCATTCGCGAGCGCGAACGAAAACTTATGAGGCTGTAGTCAAGCGTTCTAGTTAGGCTTAGTCGTTAGGCTTAGCGCATGGAACAACTGCTCGCTTCTGCTACCGTGAGCGAGACTGAGCGAGGGCGGCAACGTGGAACAAGGCCTGTTCGGTCGTTCCTTCGTGACGTCGCTCTTAATCAGCCTCTGTAAATAACTCTTAGCCGGCGTGTGCGGCCGAACGTGAACGCGACCATCTACGAGCCAACCTCTCTAGGCTTGTGTACGTGCGTGTGTTCATGTGTTTGTGCGCGCGCGCGCATGTGCGTCAGAGCATTCCTCGTAATCATGTCATCTTCGATTTCTCGGCTGAATAGCAAGCCAGCGCCCCAGTTAGAGGCTGACATTTCCAGCCGCTCTGTTGAACACGCTGCTCTGTTTTTTTCTGCTTTCCTTTGCTTCTAAACGCTAGCTCGTTGTGTCGGCAATGAACACAAGAGACGAATAAGTACGAATGCCCGAAAAGTAAAAGAAAAATGCACTTTCTGAGAGCCGAACTAATTTTGGCTCATATTTAGGCAGTGCATGATAATCAAGACACATTGATGTGTTGATTGATTGATTGATTAATCGGGTCTAATGTTCTAAATAAACGCGCGGGCTAAGAAGGCCAGCGTAGTTCGGGGCTATGAATTAATTTTCACCTGCAGTCGTTTCCCTAACGCGCACCTGGAACACGTTACAGCAGTGATTTTTCATTCAGTCTCCATCAGAATGCACTCGCCGCGGCCAGAGTAAACCAAAACCCCGTTTTCAGCACCATCAATCGTGGCCACTCATCCGCAGCGGTGGTTGAGTAAAACGCCGCAGAGAAAAGTATTCACGAATATGTGATAACCTAAAATTTCAGGTGCCTCGAGGCTGTTGCGTACTCCAGGGTAGCGTATCGTACTGCTCCCGAGTAGTAGCGGTGCCTGCCTATCGAAGCTCGAGCAACATTACTTATTGGGCAGCGTGGCGTTGTCGGCGGGCTGCAGGCATCCGGTAGACAATAGCGACCAAGCAAGGGCGAGACGATTTCTAGTGCGAAACTTGCACGGTTTATTCAAAGGTAGATGAAAGAAAATGAGAAGAGCATGAAGTGATTAAAAGTATATTTCGGAGCCCCTTAAATAGGCTCTCTACAATCGTAGGCGGGATCTTGCTTCCGTCGATGTCACGTGACCGGCACAGAAAGAGGGCCCCACCTCCTCTGGTTATACCGAGCCTGCTGAAAGGAAGAAGTTGTCCCGCCTCCTGGAATTGTAGACGCCTGTCCGCCTCTTCTGCGCTTTGCGGGTTCGTTGAAGTTCTCTTCTAGGTCCGATTCGAGGAAAGGGCCTCTCTAAACTCGCACACACACACACGCAAAAGAAGCCTGTACACTGCGGGGCTTCCGGCAGACAGGTAGACACTCGAAATGGTCATGGTGAATTAGGAAGTCACGCTTCATTTCGATGAGGCCTGGTGGAAGAAGATCGGGTGAGAGAAAGTTCTTTGTGCACGAGGTGCGGTACGTCAACCATCGCAGGAGAAGTCACGCCTCATTTCGACGAAGATGGTTGGATGAAATTCCTTTCGCCACGTGGTGTCAGACGCCAACCCTAACAAGGCAGATCAAAGGGAGCTTCGTCAAAGAAAAAAAGAAATTGTCATCCACCTTACACGCGGCCCGCAGCGCACTGAGTCGCGTACCTCAGGACCTTCATTAAATTTTCCATCCATCCATCCATCCATCCATCCATCCATCCATCCATCCATCCATCCATCCATCCATCCATCCATCCATCCATCCATCCATCCATCCGTCCGTCCGTCCGTCCGTCCATCCATCCTACACGAGCATGAAACTACAACGGAGACTCATGCCTCTTTCTCCGAAAGCCTCGCAGTTGAAGGAAAATTTGTTCTGGTCCAGGATCGAACCAGGGACCAACACCTGAGCTAACAAGTGGGCTCGCCAGCCGTGGTGGCTTAGCGGTTTTGGGGTTGCGGGATCAAATCCCAGCTGAGGAACGAGGTCGCAGGATCAAATCCCAGCCGCGGCGGCCACATTGCGATGGGAGCGTAATGCGAAAACGCCCAGATGCCGTGAATTGGGTGCACGCTATAGGCGGCTGAGCACGAGGTCGCGGGATCGAATCCCGGCCACGGCGGCCGCATTTCGATGGGGGCCAAATGCGAAAACACTCGTATACTTAGATTTACGTGCACGTTAAAGAAACCAAGGTGGTCGAAATTTCTGGAGTCGTCCACTACGGCGTGCCTCATGATCAGAAAGTGGTTTTGGCACGTAAAACCGCTTTATCTATCTATCTATCTATCTATCTATCTATCTATCTATCTATCTATCTATCTATCTATCTATCTATCTATCTATCTATCTATCTATCTATCTATCTATCTATCTATCTATCTATCTATCTATCTATCTATCTATCTATCTATCTATCTATCTATCTATCTATCTATCTATCTATCTATCTATCTATCTATCTATCTATCTATCTATCTATCTATCTATCTATCTATCTATCTATCTATCTATCTATCTATCTATCTATCTATCTATCTATCTATCTATCTATCTATCTATCTATCTATCTATCTATCTATCTATCTATCTATCTATCTATCTATCTATCTATCTATCTATCTATCTATCTATTTATCTTATCTTATCTTATCTGGGTGCACGCTAAAGTCGTGCCGCGTAATTGTACCGCTGTTTTGGCCCGTATGCAGGGCGGAATGGAAGAACGCTTTGAGTGCCCGTTGAAGTCAGGACATTTTAGCTATCACAAGAAAAAAAAGAGAGTATGACATTAAAGCCTCTAGATACGTTAGGATTAGAAAAGAGACGCGGGAGATGTTTGGCTTGCGCATTTGCGCGCAAACATGATTTTTTTTAGGGTTCAAAATTTCAAGAACGAATAATAACCTAAAAACGATTCAGCAACACTAATCCGCTTACGATACGCAGCAAGCGCAGTGATGCATAAGGCACCCTTTAAATGACAAACAGCAACAAGAGTCACGTTCAGAAATGGAAGCAAACTGAGTGCGCTTCTCAATTGAACGGCTCTTCTGAAGTTTAAAAGGAAAAGCAGAAAAAGGAGAAAAAGATTGCTAAAGCATATTACGAGAACTAGTACTCATAAAACCTAGGAACGAATACTAACAAGCTGATTTGTTTGTGAAGCAACGAGATAGTTATGTGCCGGCGCTATAGAGCTGATTCTATCTTTTTTTTATTTAAAGGGCAGACAAAGGAAGGTGAATGATTTGTTGGTCCCCTTTAGAGCCAGTCTGATAAAGGTGAGGGAGACGGCAGCACCCCCTTTTGCCGAATTGGCGAAAATACGCCTAAGCAGCGAAAGAAAGCGAGACGAAAAAACAAGAGAAATTTACAGAAATAAACAGAGAAAGATGCAAACGCACGCTTTAAGCGGCAACGGAAACTTGGTAGTAATAACAAATTTACGCAGGAGGACGCAAAGGGATTGGGGGGGGGGGGGGGAGAGCGGTGGCGGAGGCGAGTGGGTGCAGTGCGGCATCCGGGCCCGGGACAAAGAGAGAAGAGAAGCGGAAAGCACCTGTTATCTAAAGCGGAGTGCCTCGAAGCATAAAGACTGAGGCGCGAAGGGAGGCATCAGCCGACCGTAGGAAACAAACAAACGTGCACAACGGCGAAAGAGTAACAAAAAAAAAGTAGAGAAGGGAGGCACATATGTTGAGAAGGGGTAAAGGGCGGTGCAGGAGGAAGAAGCAACATCACTTTGAAGGACGGGGGGGGGAGGGGGAGGGGGGGAGAAGCGCAACATCTTCGCTTGCATGCGTCGGCAGAATTGAAGAACTCGGTTCGAGTCACTGGCGGTGGTACGAGCGAGCGAGGCAGCCATCTCTGTGCGGAGACTTCCTGCATACTTTGGGAGCAATCGGCCAAACGAGCCTCTCTTCTTCGCGATGACTTTCGGGAACCAAACAAGCGTAGAAAAAGAAAACGAAAAAAAAACGCAAGAGATCGCTTCCACAAGCAAGCGAGGAACGACGCGCGTTGCTACCGAAGATGAACTTTCGCGTTGCTCGACTTGTGTTAGAGAGAAGCATAAACAAGGGGAAAGAGGCACGATAGCGGGCGAAGATGGACATCTGGGGGAAAAGGAGAGAAACATTGCACGTCTGTGCAAGCAAGAAACCCGGTTGCCCGGGAACAGCTGCGGCAGCAGGCTGGAGGCGGCTGGGGCGCAAATTTTCGAAGAATGAAGGAACGTTCGTCTTCAGCCTTGCGATTACCTGATGCGCCATTGTACGAGGCGTTCGCTTCGCCCCAATGCGGAATGATAGGGGGCAGCCCAAAAGTAGGTATTGGAGGAAGCAGTTCTGCCAGCAAAATAAAATAGAAAGATTGGACAAAGAAAAGAATGAGTTTAGAACAGCTCGTAAATAGCAGCTGCTGCGCTTCTTCGAAACAGCGGGCGCAGTTTGCATAGAGTAGCAATGAAGCTTCGTCGCCGAGAAGGAAACACGGCGTGGTAGTACGGCACGTGTGTTTTTCGGCTTTGCGACCTCTGATGTTAAGGTATCATAATAAAAACCATTATTATTATTATTATTATTATTATTATTATTATTATTATTATTATTATTATTATTATTATTATTATTATTATTATTATTATTATTCAGTTCTGCTTCCCCACAACTCATTTGAATAAATAACGAGAGTGTAGCCACGTGTTGCAAGATATATATATATACAGCAAAAAGTACAACGAAAAGATGATCTAGTGTTATTGAGAACGAAAGGAACGAGTCAGAGGCAAAACGCTACTCCCTTCACATTCCTTATCCCATGCGAACACGTCAGCATTCTGACACGCTTTCTTGTCACATTATTGCTCTGCTTATCCGCTATGGAATTTCAATTTTCTGGAATGCGCGCAAGCCTTTTTTATCATTGTTTCTTAGCGAGGACGGGTGGAGGAGGGGAGGGGTTGGGGATCTTTTGGAATACCCGATTCACCCAAGAAGAAATTTTCTAAACCTGATACAACGCTCCATTATGGGGCCGTCACAGCCAGCTTTCTTTCTCGAGAACCAAGAATATGCTTGCCACGTGTGAGTGCACCGTGTCCGAGTTTTTAAATCCTTCTATGTCGTTTCTTTTTTAAGTTTGGCATTTGTGATTTTGTTATCAATCACCTACCTGCTTTTCAGTCTGTCAACAGACTTGAATGCGAGCGTGTTCCCGCCTGTAAAGCGTGCTTTTCCTCAAAAAGTAATGCGCTGCAACAAAGCAGGTCTTACAATTTCTGCGGTCGGAAAGCGCATGAGAGAATTCTTTGTGTGGAATATCATGGAACAATGAAAGAAAATGCAAATCGCGACAAAGCATTTCAAGTAAAACAACAAATTTAACTGTGATCGGATGCGTGAAATGACGAAAGAGAGAGAAGAAATAAACATGCATAGCACCCGCACCCTTTATGATTGGCTCCCTAGGCAGCGCATCAAAACTCGCTTGTGGTTATTAAATAGTTAAAATATATTCGACCACATCTTCTGTAAATAACTAATAACGTGATGTTTCATTTAAATGTTTCTTCATTACTGGTCAAAATTTGCACAGCTACTACTTTAACAAATGTTTGGGAAATATCTGTCGCATGTGTTCCACAGTCTCTTTTTCTTTTTCTCTTGCACGGTTCTGTGTGAAAGTTAGGCGCCTAACTGTTGCATATGAGCGCCATTGATAGTAGGTTCATAAATGTCGATTGACTGTCTAGTTTGCATCAAGAGGAAAAGAAAAGGCACACTCAACTGCAGTTGTCATCTACGTAAAACGAAGCATTCCTGGTGTGATCGGCTCATGAAATATCTTTGTTTGTATATGAAGTGTGGCTTTCGAGCCATAAATATTAGTATTAAAGAGTAGCATGTCGTACGAAGATATGATTTTGTTTTCAGTGACTTATTAGACTGGCTGGATATCAAATACACATGTTTGCATGCAGTATATCTTATAATGTATGCAGGGTGTTTCAGTGAACACTTTCAACATTTTTTTAAGGTCCTTTGTTGCAGATAGCAGAATTATAGTTCATGAGCTGGTCTGCTCGAAGAGGCGGGCATTACGTGCAAGAGAAATCGAGAAGCATGATAGACTAATTAAGAAGAATTCGCTAAGTTTTTCAACTAATTACCTTCTGGTCCATATTGTAGTTTAGAAATTCTAGCCGTGGAGTTCGCTAGGCGATCCAGATCCACTTGGAACAAATTCACCGGATGACACTAGTTCCGAAATATTAGTACCCGAACGATGCAGAGAAATACGTTGGTGTTCCAGCTGCTTTCTTAACAAAATGCCGGTTTATGCATTCAAGCACGAAAGTAACTGCAATGCCAGCGCATTTCTCCACAAAGTTCGGAAGTTAATATCTCGGAACTGGTGTCATCCTGAGAACTCGTTCCAAGTGGATCCGCCTTGCGAACTCCACGGCTAGAATGTTTAAACTGCAATATTGGCCATAACGGAAATAGTTAAAACAACTTAATTAGTGAATTTTTGTTAACATGTCGAACATGCATTTCAATTTTTTGTGTAAGTAATGTCCGCCCCTTCGGGTAAGCCGGCTCAGGAACAAGAATTGTGCCATCCGCCACAGGCAACCTTTATAAATTTTTGAAAAAGGTTCGCTGAGACACTCGGTGTATTATTTAGTAAAATTTTCTGTCGTGTCCATAGTGTCGTGCTACCCTCGTGGCGTTGCTGATGCGTCGGTTACTTCAAGTGCGACTATTGGTCGAAACGCGCCAAGCGTTTCAATGCGCTGGCTTACCCGCGAGAAAGGGCGTTCTACGCTACTTGTCGAAGCATGTGGCTGCGGCGTAATGGTTTCAATATCAGGTTTGTGGGCTAGAGATCTTGCGTTAGAATCCTGTTCTTGAGAGTTCTATTAATGTTTACTTATAACACCGTACTTTGCTGAACGTGATGAGTTTGCAAAGTCACGAAGCCGTTTGAATCGAAAAGGAAGAAGTTTAGGCAAACCTGTGTATTGACCATGAATCTCACACTGGTTGAATCGCCCTGCTTGCAGCTCCCTTGACACTGGCGCCACAGTTCCGCCTAGTGATTGTTGTACGAAACTGGAATGGTTGAATGGCGGTGGAATTCAGGTGGAATTTACCTGAATTTACAAGCGTGCACTTCCACGCCTTGGACTCTAAATTACAGCACGATCGGTGCTGCTCTACAGCTTGTGTAAAAAACTGGCGCCTAGATATTTAAATACATCAGGTGATGGCATCAGTGGACTTTAAAACACGTTGTCGTTGGCGCAGCTTAGCCTTTTCCGCTTTTGCGCCACTAAACCCAATTGAAAAAACTGTAAACAATCAAACAAACCTAACTTACAGCTTCGTATTCCGTCCGACCTCTCATGACGTGACTCCAGCTTTCTAACTCCTCTATGGCTTAGAGTAGCATATGCAAATGCATACTCCTGCATCGTTCGAATGGCCGATAAACCATTTTGCCGATTTCGATGGTGCAGTGAAACTATCGTGCACCTTCTTTGCACGTGCCTTCGCTTCGGCCAGCGAATAGGAGCGCTCTCATCCGCAAAAGGCGAGCTGGACAAATGCCCTCTCATGGACAGACAAAATTATTGGACACTGGCCTGCACTGACACCATCGGAATGCGAGTCTCTATAAAGACGGTGCTACGTTTCCCAATGGACACAGGACTGAGCGACGAATTGCGACTGTGCCCACTGCGTGGCGCTTTGCATCTCAGTGGGGACATTTGACGTTGTTCATAACTATGCGTAGCCCCTTCACAGACTGTGTGACAGCGCCCACCAAGACGGTTCTACGTTTTTCATTCTTTCCTTCGTTTGCTTTCTTTTGTCTTTGCCTTTAGTCTCTCGTGCCCCCTTTCCAGTTTCCTAGTGCAGGGTAGCGAACCAGATGTATCGTCTGGCTGACTCGTCTTTCCTTCGCTTTTATCTCTCTCCATCTTGATTATATTTGGGTCCAGATACGTGGGAACGAAGAAATAATTTTGGTCCGTATGCAGGGCACCGAATTTAATAAGGCTTATTGCACTTAAAAGATAATGTTAAAATATACTGACCAGTGGAAGTAGATCTTTGATTTAGGCCGTCAGCTTTGTTTATAAAGGTGGCTGAACATTGCAAAGTGTAGAAAAACTGAAGCATCAAGCTTTAGACTCCATCACTTAAAAAACAAAAGAAGTAGAACGCGATTTCACAATTTTGTAACATGCAGCTATTGACTCACCTAAAGTGCAAATAAAGTGATGTCTTATGCACAAGTCTGCAACATACCACTGATTTGGTAGTGAAAACCACCTGTTGTAACAATTTCACGTAAACTGCAAACAATTATATCACACTTGCCCTCTTCAGATACTTTAACCAATGCAGCTTACAGAAAAGTAATATATGGTTTTGATCTCTAAGCTTTGAGCTTCAATTTTTTTTACGCTTACCATTTGCGGCAATTGTTATAAACAATGTCGCTCCAAAAAGAAAAAAAAAGAACTCTGATTCCTACAGTCAGTAGAATTCAGCTCTCTCTATCTTAAATACAACATATTTAGTTTGTATCGGTCCAGTGGCTGTCTAACTAAAGCTTGTCTACACGTCGTGTGTGTTTCAATAGAACTCCAATATAAATATCGGAGTTGATGTCAAGCTAAATCGTCCTAAAGGTTGTAGCATTCTTTATGCGTCTTCAACTGGAATTTATTATTTTGTTCCTTGACATGCATATTTGCTTAAAACTTCTTTATATTATTTATTAAGTTAAACGTAAAGCAGCAGCCATTAGGCATGCCAGGAGACTGTTGTGTCTATTTCGAAATATATATTTAAAAATAAAAAAAAAGCACAGAAGAAAAGCACGAAACAGTTCTTCGATTGTTTCAAACGTCCGGAACCACTCTCCGTTGCGAGCTATTTGAAGATGTCAGTTCTAGAGACATCGTGTAAAACGTGCAGTATACTAAATCCACTTTACACCCACTGCGGTAACTTGGCTGCTATGACGTTGCGCTGCTAAGCACGAGGTCTCGGGCTTGTTCGTGGCCTCAGCGGATGCATTTAAGTGGTGGTTAAATGCAAAAGAAATATATATATTCTTGTACTTAGATTTAGGTGCACGTCAAAGAACCCCAGGTTGTTAAATATATACTGTAGTCGCCCACCACGACCTGCCACAATAGCAGATGCCTGTGTTGGCCCGTAAAACCCAAGAGTTTCATTTTATATCCATTTTAGGCAGAAGTGATAACCTGATCGTAGTTTATGACTCTGTTAACAAAATATGCGTCCACCACACACTGCGGGAATCGATGAAAGAGAAGCTTTATATGCTGTTTGCTTTGAGTGAGCGTAATTAGCGGTGATATTGGCGGCGAATGTCTAACTTCTTCAACGTTTAGTCGAATACCAGAGTGATGAGTTGATGTTAAACTTTACCTTGTTTGCACCACTGCTGTTTGTCTGCGTAATCTACAGAACACACAGGGAGACGTACTTGAGGCGTTGTGCGTCATTGTTCATCACCTCAGTGTTGAGCGTTATTATTGCCTCGCATGGCACATCGCGCCATGGCTGAAGTGTTAGACTTTAATTGAATTATAAGGCTGTACGTAATTCAAATAATATATTTGTACGTGTACATTGTACGCATATATTCGCGGTCTGCACCACGTTTCGCTGCTTAGCGAAGACTGTTCTGCTCGACGCTTTTTTGGGGCCTGGGTCTCCTCAACGCTGAGTGCACGCTTTGGAGTTCTTTTGCTGGCACGTGTTTACGCGCTACTTCTGGGTACGTGGCCAGCACGATGTCGAGACGCCAGCTCCAAGCCCTCACTTCAGGATGCGGACGATTTTAATGCTTACACTATCACAGCCCAGCACGCGACGTCCACAGCCCAGGCACCTAAATTTTTGTCGCAAGCACAGCACGCGCCACACGCATAAACTGTGAAACGCTGCCGCAGCGGCGCCGGCCTGAATGCGCTGAGGCGAGCGCCATCTCGGGGTGTTGCAAGAAACCTAGCGGCGCGCGCGGCAAGACCATCACAGCAGCAACAGCAGCGCCCGGAAAGTCCGGACGAGAGGCAAAGAAAGCTTCGTTTTAATACACAGAGAAGGATCTCACCAGTGCGTATCGTGGATTGGTCTGGTACAGCGTCCCGACCCGGGTCCAGTTGAAGTGCTTGAGCAGGGCGACCCGGGCCTGGTTGAATACGGACTCGGACGGTACCACCCGGAAAAAGTTCGGGTAGTTCTCCAGGGTGTACATCGGGTGCGTGTCGGCGTAAGTCAGCTGCGAGGGAGTGGAAGAAAAGAAGGGAAAAAAAAGGAAGTTAGTACACCTGCGGAGAATCTTAGCAGGCGTACTAGTTGCTTGCAGACAGTTAGGGCGGTGCCCAAATCCGGCGCCCCATTGACGGCTTTCGCTGGGTAACAGAAACTGATCTCAAAGGCTATGTTTTCTGCTCGCGAGCATGCGGTGGAAGCGGCTGTAGGATACGGAAACATGTCATGGGCATCATGTTTTCTGACATCACCGGGGAACACGATATTGAGATGGTGCTATAATCTTCAGAGGGATTAAAGAAGAACGGCTGGATAGTATAGACAACTTACTGCACGTTGTGTGCAAAGATTCTTGAACGTTTGCCAACTTCCACGGTGGCTCACTATGACGTTCCACTTCTGAGCACGATGTTGCTGGTTTAGTTCGAGGTCGTCGCGGTTGCACTATGATGGCGCAGGAATGTGAAAACTTCTGTGCGCTTACATTTAGCGGCACTAGAAAGAAAGCTAGCAAGTGGCAGAAATTTAACTGTAACGGATTCTTCTCCCCCCTGCCAACTAGGGCACTCCTCGTTCATCGCCCGCGAGCTGCTTTCAAGCGTTGAACCCCACATTTTGATTCGACTGAAGTTTCGTTTGTAACCATTCCCACTCAAAAGCTTGGCCTTGTTTACAGTACGCTATTTGTCTGTGCGTGTCTTTAAACAGTGTGTTAAACTAAGAAGACACTCTTGATGTTGCAAACGGCGGAATCCTCTGATTAAGCAACAGCTGTACAAAGCAGGATGAAATTTGTTGCATGTAGACAGCCAAAGCCGAAGTTTATTCATTGTTGAGAGTATATATATATTTGTCCCCATTATTTTGGTCAAGATATGCCTCGCATGAATAAAAGTAACTTGAGGAATTTCAAAACGATTGAAGCACAATGTCTGCGTATTTTCTACGAAAATAAATCGGTTATGTCAAGAGTATCTGCTGCGGCGACAATGGGCAGACTGCGTGTGGGTATGCATAGGTACCCTTTCGAAAACCTGGCATGATAGAGAACTCGCCGTGGTTGCTAAGTGGCTATGGCGTTGGGCTGCTGAGCAACCAATCCCGGCCTCGGCGGCCGCATTTCGACGGGGGCGAAATGCGAAAACACCCGTGTACTTCGATTTATGTGCACGTTAAAGAACCCCAGGTGGTCGAAATTTCCGGAGTCCTTCACTACGGCGAGCGTCATAATCGGAAAGTGGTTTTGGCACGTAAAACCCCATAATTTTGGGGGGGGGGGGGCATGATAGAGGTAAATGCTTCTAATAAACAGCAAACGTAGATTATATTTATTTTCCTGCTTCAGCTCATATAACAAATATACGCTTTAAAGAATTCGTAGGAGTTATTTCTTTATTGAAAATACAAACACATTTCATTCAACTTAGTATAGCCGTTGCCTGATAAAACCACATCGGCTTTTCACACGCTTTACTGCACGTAGACACAAAACTGAACATGCCGTATCACTGTCAGTACATCGTAGATGCCTGCTGGTGATAATGTACGTGGAAAACACTGGAAGTAGAATTTCTCACACCGTGAGGGTTGTCCTACACAAGATGGACGACTTCCCGCTTCACCGCAACACTGAACCAGGGACAGGCTTGCAAGGACAGGCTTGGGTGAGGGGGGGGGGGCTCACTAAGGAAGATATGGCGACAAGGACAGCGACACCTGCTCGTGCACTCTTGACTCGTTTACACTCGTGGAGCGACGTGCGCCATCTTGTGCGAGTCAATTTTGATGCGCGGGAAAGCGAGGCGGCGTAATTTCGCCCCATCCCCTCAAAGATGTCGCGAGTCGAGGCAGGCCCGAGTTCTGGTGGTGCCTTTCCTGTCGCGTTGCTTTTCTAGTTCCTTGTTGGTGCTCTTTCTCTCCCCCTACTTTCATTCCCTACCCCCTGTGCAGCGCGGTTGAGGTGTCCTCTGCTGAGAGACAGTTACTGCGCTGCACTTTACCCCAACCTTTCCTTCCCATCATCAAGAATCTCCTTCTCTCTCTCCGTTCAAAAACGGTAGAAATAGTTAACCGTGCGAAGTTCCCGATTATGTCTACTTTATACAATGTACGAGGCATTAGGCGGGTGAGTTTGAGCATCGCGTTAGCGAAAGGGTAAGAGGTTACTGAACGTAAAGTTATTATGAAGTAGAGAGCCATTTGTTTAAATCAAGGGTCTGCCCAACTCTTCAACTGGCGAGAAGTTTTCGGATGGAAACTCGTTAAGACTTCTGAGATAGACGATGCTGTTTGGTACGGGCGGCGCTGAATTAGCATAGGCGCTTGCATAAAGAGCGAGAGTGCGCGCTTCCAACACACCCGCACCGAGGCGAACCGCATGCGTGTGCACGTGAACAACGCATATACGCAGTTGCAGAAATGCGCGCGCACTCAATAATGCTTGGTAATTTACGTTCGCCGGAGTTAAGAAACGCAGCACCTGAGCTATTCTTTTTCCAAAATATGGGCGGCGAGGTAGCGAAGACCGAAATATTCATGCGTGAGGCCTTCAAACCAAAAGCCAGACGCACCGCAGAGGGGGGAAAAATAAGCGAATGCAAGTGCAGTACGGGTAGTGCAATCAGATTCGATTAAAATGCGATGGGAGATTAAGGAAACTTTGAAAACTGTATTTTTTTTAAATTTGTTTACGGTGGCGCCGGTTATCTGAGGCTTGTAACCGTAGTAAAATACTACCGATTGAGTAACATCCGCAGCAACACGCGAATCGCTACGTCACCGTCAAAATTTGTGAAGCGTAACCGACAAGCGGGTGACTTCGCTCGGGACCAAAGTTGGAGATTTGAAGCTTGCCGTAAATTATGTGTTTAGCGAGCGCGCGAAGACAAGGGAAGGCTTTTATTTATTTATCGTGTCTTTTTTGTAGAAAATCGCAGCGTGCGCTTCATTACGAATGAGACCCGCTGAAACTTCCTTGGGTTCCTGTTGACTGTGCAAATGAACACCCTCCACCGCGCTATGTAAGCATCGCGTTCTAGAAGAAAGGCTCCTACAAGGGAATTTTACGTGTCCTCAGCGTTTGGAGTGTCATTTAAATTGTCATCACGTCGTCTCGCCTCGGCGCCGCTTCGGAATCTCTATTGCTTCTTACGTAGTTGAATTTGAAACTTCTTCTTAAAAAGCTTTTGGCCCATTTCTCCAGAACTGGTATGTGCATACTGATACGAAAGGGCTATACAATTCCTAAATGCACTTCAGTGTACTTTTCTATACGTCGTACTAGAAATAAATTGCGGAAATACAGTTCCGTCGTGCGAAAGACCGGGATATTCATATTTGTCTTCGAGATAATCAAAATCTGCGACGATTACTGCCTGAATCGGAAGCATCACGTTAAGATTAAGCGTCAAAGAGTCCCATGGCCACCGAGTCATGCAACAGTGTTTCGTTAACGAAGTTGTCGGAGCGCGTGCTTTTGCCAAACGTGCCTTCCCGTCGCGAGTACTTTGAATGGCATTTCTGAACCGCCGCCGTAGGGGCACTTACTGTAACTCGAGCGGATGACTTGGCGCAACTGGGAAAGTTCCGTGAAACGGTTCCGAGAATTCACGCGCCTAATCAAAAGTATTAGAGAGCGCATTTTGTTAAATCGGAAACCAAGGGTAGACTAGCTTGGCAAGAAAGAAGCTGTTACCGCTACAGTCGAAAGAGCTACCAGTCGAAAATGAAAAGCTCATTTGTTTATATATCCCCTGGTACAACTACACTGATTTATTTGAGTGCATGATGGTTATATCGTATAACACGACTGCTAAGTTACGGCGCAGTAGCTAGATTGCGGATTCGGTAGTGCCGAGGAGCAGAACATTGAAATGATCGCGACAAACCACTACCTTTACACGGCGTCAACATGCTTCCATTCCAGTTGGAAGAGGAGTCTTTCTGCTTCGCCGGTCATTTATTACCGTCGCGCCAGCAGAACGAGGCGGCTTTGTATTCGGCGAAACTGACGCAGAGCAACAGGCGGCGTATCACACCGAAACTCGCGCTTGTATAACGACTACGAGAACGGGCAATCGCCGTAACGTGGGCCTGTCCATGCCACACACTTCTCGAAGCCTGTGAGTAAAGCGCAGCAAGCGTGGAGGCAATGAACCCTTTACTCAATCGCACGCCGCCGCCGCAGCCGCTCCGACGACTGGAACGAGAGGCGCTAGCCGTCGGAAGCCGTACGCGCAGCCGCGCCAAAGGCGGTTGAAAGCCAACGCGAGACAAGACAAGTACGCGGCGTCGTTCCGTCCGAATCGGTTGGCGTCGGCTGGAGCGCGAGCGAAGGACGGAGTCGCTCTCATCGATGTGTCGTCTGCGGAGCGAGGGAAGCGTGTGCAGCTTGGCCAAGATTAATGGCTCCCCGGCGGCGATCAGCCATAATCCGTGTCGCGCGCATTCAGTCTGATCGAAGGAGTTCCGGTCGCGCTCTTTTCAGCGGCGAGAACAGACTCGACGGCGGTCGCCAGCGATAGGGAGCGAGGAACGTTTCTCCCACGTCTACATCGCATCAGTCACGGAACGCCGTTTGCGACGGAGGCGGCGTCGAAGACGCGTCGGCAACATGGCGGACGGCGCCGCCGGAACGGCTCGAAGGCACGGAAACTGAAAATGGCGGGCGTACATCTTCAGCCTTGCTCGCACGCTTCGCCCGCTCCCCCCCCCCCTTTTTTTTTCTCGCCGCATCGCCTCCTCTGCTCCTAATTCCCGCCTTCTCCCGAGACTGGACCTTATCAAGATGAATGGATCGGCCGTGCTTGCTGCGCTTCCCGCGCAGCGGAGAGAGAGAGAGAAAGCAAGGGTAGGGAAGGCAGGGAGGTCAACCAGAACAGCATCCGGTTTGCTACCCTACACTGGGGTGGGGGAAAGGGGAATAGAAAGAGGAAGAAAGGGAGAGAGTCACCACTGAGTACATGTGGGAGGGACACCTTACACAATGACACTATAAGCGGTCTCTTAAGCCCGTGCACTTTAAGTACCGCACTAGTGCACGAATCGCTTTTCGAGCCAGTGACGGTTGTGGCCACGGTCCGAGTATCTTTGACTCGGTGAATGGTCTCGAGTCTAGTCTGTGTAAAGTTGCCCGCAGAGGGAGGCGGTGGACATCGTAGCGAGGGCAGGTACACAATACGTGCTCGATGGACTCCTCGCACCCGCAGGAGTCGCACATCGGGCTCTCGGCCATTCCCATACGGTAGGAGTATGCGTTCGTGAACGCCACTCCCAACCACAAGCGACACAACAAGGTTGCTTCGCCGCGGGAAAGGCTAGGTGGCAGTTGTAGCCGTAGCGTGGGGTCCAGTTGACGTAATCTGCAATTGAAGCCACTTGATGTCCAGAGATCTTGGGACTTCTTGCGCGCAAGTAGGCGAAGTTCTCTGGCAGCGTCCGACCTCGCCAAAGGTGTTGGACGTGTCTTTGTATCTTCGTGGGCACACCGGGCAGCCTTGTCAGCTAGGTTGTTGCCGACGATGCCACAGTGAGCAGGAATCCACTGAAATACAATGTGGTGTCCTCTTTCCAGAGCATGGTGGTGCAGTTCCCTGATTTCAGATGTCATTTGCTCGTAAGTTATGTGACGTAACGCGGACTTGATGCTATGAAGGGCTGCCTTGGAGTCACAAAATACGACCCACTTCTCTGTTGGCTCTTCGGTGATGTACATCATAGCGGCATGGAGAGCTGCAAGTTCTGCCGATGTAGATGTAGTCGTGTGCGACAGTTTGAATTTAACTGTAACATTCTTGGCTGGAACGACGAATGCGGCAGTTGAGCTGGTAGGTGAGGTTGAACCATCGGTATATATGTGTATGCGGTCATGATACGTCTGGTGCAGTAATAGGAGTGTAAGTTGCTTCAGAGCCGGCGATGGATGATTGGACTTTTTTGTAATTCCAGGAATATCAAAATTCACTTGAGGCTGTCGCAGGCACCACAGGGGGGAGGAAGGCTTCGCCGCCGGTGTAAAACTTGCTGGTATGTACTCTTGATGAGCGTTAATCATTCGTGAAAAGGTCGCTTGAGGTCTCTCGGCTGGTAGGGAGGCCAAATGGTGGTCGGGGATCCTTGACAGATGGCGAATGTGCGCTCTGAGAGAGTCGACAGCTACATGTGTCTGGATTGTATGGTCTCCTGCGATGGCAATTGTTGTTGCTGTTGACGTGCACCGAGGCAGCCCCAAACACGTGCGTAGGGCTTGACCTTGTATGCTCTCCAAGGTGCGAAAGTTCGTCTTGCATGCATTGGACAACACTGGTAGGCTGTAACGTAGGAGTCCGAGAAACAGAACCCTGTACAGCTGCAACATAGAATGGACTGGTGTACCCCAGTTTTTCCCGCATAGAAATTTGAAGACTTGAGCAATGGCGACTAGCTTCTTCTTCAGATAGACGCAGTGAGGGCTCCACGAGAGGTTGCGGTCAATGATGACGCCCAGAAACCGATGTGTCTTAACATAGAATACAGCTTGACCATTGATGGTAACAGGATACGATGACATTTGTTTCCGCGTAAAACCAAGTAATGCGCACTTCTCAGTAGACACACTGAGGCCTTGTTCTCGGAGATAAGAAGCCGTCATGGTTGCCGCCCGCTGAAGCCTGGCTCTTAGCTGAGGGCGAGTCACCGCAGAGGCCCAGATGCAAATGTCGTCGGCGTATATTGAGACATGTACTGTCTGCGGTAGGTAATCCGCTAGTCCTACCAGGACGAGGTTGAACAAAATAGGGCTCAACACTCCACCTTGCGGCACACCACGGCAGATGTAATGGTCTGAAGTTGGGCCGTCTTCGGTCTGTAAGAAAAAACGCCTTTCAGTCAAATAGTCTTGAATCCATTGATACTTCCGGCCACCAACTCCAACAGCCTCAAGTGAGTTTAGTATGGCCTCATGGGTGACGTTATCATAGGCTCCTTTTATATCCAGAAAAAGTGCCGCAGACAGGCGCTTGAGGCTTTTTTGAATTTGGACCCATGTTACGATGTCAATGACGTTGTCTATGGACGTGCGACCCCGACGGAAGCCTGTCATGGCGTTCGGATAGATGTTGAATCGTTCTAGGTACCATTCCAATCGGGCAAGAATCATTCTTTCCATCACTTTGCCGACGCAGCTCGAAAGCGCAATCGGACGATATGATGAGATCTCAAGCGGTGACTTTCCAGGTTTCAGAATGGGGATCAAGCGGCTCGATTTCCAATGTTTAGGAACGGCGCCGTTCTGCCAAGACTCATTGTAGTAGTTGAGAAGCTCATCACGTGCCTCATGTCCAAGGTGGCATAGGGCAGCATACGTGATGCCATCAGGTCCTGGTGACGAAGAACGCCTGCAAGTCGCCAACGCAGCATCGAGCTCTTCGAGTGAAAATAGCACGTTGATTTCTGGTACACGTGCCTCAGGGATGTCATTCAATGCTGCGTCAGTAATGATGGCCACGGACCCAGCAATCCGTGCGCAGAACTCTTCAGCCAATTGAAGTTCCGAGCGAAGTTGGTAGAGGGCCAGAGCAGCGAAGGGCTTCCTTTGATGCGGAGATGAGCGAAGACCCCTAACCGTTCTCCATATGTGCGAGAGCGATTTTCGGGGATCAAGCGACTGACAGAATGTTTTCCATCGCTTATCTTCCAATTTATCCATGCGACGCTGGATTTTCTTTTGTATGCGCCGTGAAGCCCTCAGATCCAAGACGGACTTCGTGCGCCGATACCTCCTCTCCGCCTGTCGGCGTGTCGCACGCAGCCTATCCAGTTCCACGTCCAAGTCTGTTCGCCTTGTTGACCTTGTAAGCGAGCGCATGGACGTTTTCAATGCCTCTGCGATTGTTTCTTCGAAAGTGTGTGAGAGGCCTTCCCGACAAGTGTCATCCATATCCTTCTTAAATTTTGTCCAATCAACTGTACGCAACACAGTAGAGGAGCGTTGGTCAATTCCTCTAATCGTTATGTATGTTGGAATATGGTCGCTTCCATGTGTTTCTACGTCTGTAAACCATTGGACGCTCGAGGCAAAGCGCCGTGACACCAAAGTCAAGTCCAAGCAGCTACTGTAGGTCGTGCCTCGCAGAAATGTAGGGCTGCCGTCATTTACACAGCACAAATCATGGTCGGCAGCAAAGGAGGCAAGGCTCCTGCCTTTGGAGTCCATTTTAGTGCTTCCCCATAGCTGGTGATGCGCGTTGAAGTCACCTGTGATAACCCAGGGACCATTGTTCATTAGTAATATTTTCTTGAGTCGTTCGCCGTCAAAGTGACCCGCTGGGGATATGTAGGCACCAATTAGTGTAAATGACACATTCTTCTTTTGGACATTTAGGCAGACATATTGGTTGTCGTCATGAGACTCTATTGCGTTAGCGACATATGTGAAGTCCGTGCGGATGTAGATGATCACTTTCGTGCTCGCACCGCGTGTGGACGAGACGAAAGATTCATAACCGGACAGTCTGAGTGGAGTTGATGTATTTGGTTCGCAAATGACCAGTATGGGGAAGCGATTTGTGAAAATGAATTGGCGAAAGTCTGATATACGGGTCCTTAGACCCCTGGCATTCCATTGAAAGATCGACGCACTTTTAAGTTCAGTGCGGAAGGGGACTATTGGTCGAGCCATGGTGCTTAAACGATGCTAGCAAGCACTGGATTTAGTGCATCCAGTATTTGCAGAGCGCTTCGAGCTGATGGTGTTTGCAGCTTGTTCAGTATAATGCGCATTGTATTAATTAGCGATTGCAGCATATCAGCCACCTGCCTGTCTTGGTCGCACACATCGCCGACAGTAGACGTCGGGGGTTGTCCAGCGAAAGTTTGCTGTGATTCTGTTGGTGAATGTTGTCGTTTTGGTAGAGCCGGCCAAGATTCGGCAGATGTGGCCTTCTCAGTGGACTTGCTCTTCGCGGTCCTTTCCACATTGTCTGGCCTAGGCGGTGGAGGAGGAGGTGGTGTTGTAGGAAGTGGCATGCGCCTTCCTTGAGAAGCCTGTCTTGAGGAGCGCCGGTGACGTGAACGTCGCTTCCTGATTTTTTCGGCGGCTTCGCGATGAGATGAATGATCTCTCGCCATCTCTTTCAAGATGGCCATTTCCTTCTTAATATGTGGGCATTTCTTCGATGAAGCTTCATGTGATCCTCCGCAGTTTGAACACTTCACCACAGTCGCGCCACATTTATCTGCAGCGTGGGGCTCTCCGCAGCGGGGGCATGCTGCCTGATTTTCGCAGACGCTGCTCACGTGTCCCAGTTTCATGCATTTGCGGCACTGGAGAGGTTTCGCAATGAAAGGCCGCACTGCATGTCTGAAGTGTCCAACCTTGACATGCGAGGGTATATGTTTGCCCTTGAATGCTATTTTCACGCAGCGTGAACTGCCTAGCCGCTTAACATCAACGATGACCTCATCATTGGCTGGCTTGATAAGAATCGGCAAGTCCTTATTAAGGATGGCGACGTCTACGTCGTAGATAACGCCGGTGACTACGTCAGATCCCAGAGGGATGTAAGAGCGCACCTGAATGCCATCGAGGTCCGTTACGCTGCGTAGAGTGGTCAAAGCAGCCGCATGCTGGACATCAACCGCCAGAAGATTTTTTCGGGTGTTCACTCGAATGTCCGATATTTCATTTGGCACCAAGGCTTCCAGTGACATCGACACAGATTGCCTGTTAAGTAGCTTCATGTTGACGTTGGGAAGCAGGGGCACAAAGATGATGGTATTGGCGTCCGGCCTCTGTGTCTGTCTCACTGTTTCCGTGCTTGACGATGAGGACGTCCTGGTGTTCCGTCGCTTCGCTCTGCGGCTCTGCACAAGCTGGAAGTCGTCATCGGAAGTGTCCTCACTGCTGAGAGAGTAGACATGGGTGTCCTTGCTGTCGGTGTCGCTCTGCTGACCGATCCGCTTCCTGGAGGCGGCCGCCGCTGACGCCGCCGTCGCCGGCAGACGTGCGGGGTCGTCCACTTCCATCACGACCGAGCAGGGAGCGAGGACCAGCGGATGAACTTAGGTTTTCACAGAAATAACCCGGAGCTAGAAAGAACAGCGCTGTATCAAAAGACACTTCGTCGTCGTCCCGAAATGGCGCAGCGGAATCGCGCCTTTGGCGCGTAGCTCTCGACGTGAACGGCGTAGCTAGCTTGTTTGAGAAGGGAGTCCATACGAGGCATGCGTGTGTGTGTTTTTTTTTTCAGGACTTCGAGTCATTGTTAGCGGTATAGGGATGCAAAGATTAATGTATCGCCCGGTAATAAATGAAGCAGCGCGCGTATGGCGCGATTCACACGTCCCGCTGACCAGGCTAGTAGCGAAGTTAATAATCAGTACGAGATCTTGATAGATATATTCTCAGAATACCGCTCGAAAAGTTTAAGAGGTGTCACGAATATTTTTCTCGCGTTTCTTGGTGTCAGAGGATGAAGCAATCTTTTTCAGTCGTAATGTAGCCCTTCGCCTATTCTGCTTGCCACAGCAAGCCATAGGGTTTGCACTAGATCGTGAAGCACCTTGTCTGATACCCCTTGCGTGCCATATGTGCCTCCGAGATGTGGGATCGTGCAAAAATTTTGCTTGCGATTGCAAGAGTTGTTTGCACTGGCTCGTTCCGTCCTGTAGGAAGCCTCTCGCGTGTTGAAGTGTCTCATCACTGTGGTATGAAGCACATATATGTACGGAAACCTCGGCGACCGAAGTCATCGTTGTCCGACCGCATGCTAGATGGCGCCACGACATTAAAAAAATAATGATAATATTTGGGGTTTTACGTGCCAAAACCACTTTCTGATTATGAGGCACGCCGTAGTGGAGGACTCCGGAAATTTTGACCACCTGGGGTTCTTTAACGTGCACCTAAATCTAAGCACACGGGTGTTTTCGCATTTCGCCCCCATCGAAATGCGGCCGCCGTGGCCGGGATTCGATCCCGCGACCTCGTGCTCAGCAGCCCAACACCATAGCCACTGAGCAACCACGGCGGGTGGCGCCACGACATTGCTCCGCAAGGAAGAAAGCTCAGAGGCTACAATGAGGCGGGCGGTACCTGCGCCTGGCAAGCGGAAGACCGTCGGGGTGCGCCTCAAGCGGAGATCGACGAGCGAGATCACGTGCAAGAACGTCACCTTGTATATGAGAGACATGCACTTGTTGTGACAATACATTGCACTTGAAGTTTCATGCGAATAGCCTCTTATCTGTTTTTGTTGTGTGCCTCAGTAAGGCCAGACGGGTGCAACGATTGTATTGCAATGATATTCTTTTTCTCACTTCGTCAGTGGTGCGAGCGGTGTTCCGACTACTTCATCACAGATATTAGCCAGCCCTAAACGATGAATGATAACTAAGGAATGGAATCAATCAAAACGAATCCTTGCATTATACCGGCCCAGAAATGGCCGCCATATCTTTTCCAATGTGCGTGGGAAAAGCAGTCAACACTTTCTCGCTTCCTGAATACACGCCTGTCGGCACGTCGCTCTGAATTACCGCTGATATGAGATGATAAAGTAGCTTATGAGTAAGATTACGAAATATCTTGACTTGGCTTTCTCCTGTAGACTAAATGAACTAGGACCAACATTTTTTTTTTCATTCCTTTCATCTTCGCCTTCTGAGAAGGGTAGCTAGGCTTCGCGTCTTGCTGGCAAGCTGGGCGGGTGAAGTAACTCGCTCAGTCATTATTTTTAGTCAGGTAACGGAATATTGTCACGGCCTCTCATGTGTGGCTTTCGATTTTGAATTTGAGAATTGTGTTTTCTGTGGTTGAACTATTTTTAAGTTATTATCGATAGTAAACCTTCGATCAGTCAACACAAACGTGAACAAAAGATAACCACTTCTTCTAGCGAGAATTATTCGTGTTCGTGTTAAATGAGGCGCCCTTTTTATGTTTAATTACCGACCGGCAGTCAATGGGAAGTCGGCGAGGACCACTACTGAACGTGCCGGTATGCTCTATTTTTGTTGTAAATTCAACGCTTGAGGGAGTTAGTGCTCTTTGTACACGGGCTCTGTACACATTTCGATAAGGTTGGCATCGAACGTGCACATGATTAATAAAATGTCTGAAAGTATGCTCACGATGGATATGAATGTTAGTAACGATATGTCTTTTTTTTTAATCAAAAAAGCTGTGCATAGTCTCTTATGACAAGCGCACCATCTAACAGCCCAACTTTTGTGTAACGGCTTACCCTCGCTGACCCTCTTCTGTGAAATCACAGTCGTTAGGCTAGAGTTGGTAAATTCCGTCCACACACACAAAAAAAGAAGGTGATTTAGCCTTCCAATCAGGAGCCTAAAGCGGCCTCTTGGTGAATGATGCACTTTGATGAAGAGGCTTTCATAGCCTTTGTTGGCGTGAAGGCCATCGGATGCCACTGAGTAACGACATCACTGCGACGCCCGGGCCACCGGTATTATCGCATTGAACGGCCGTGCTGCTTAATAATTTCAAATCGCTTCTCGAGTCTACTAATGTCCACCGATATCTAAACATCCAGGGACTCGCAAATCAGGCTTTCCCGAACGTTACTGCGTCCTTTCATCCACCGCGAAATTACCATAGAGAGAGAGAGAGATAGACAGAGACAGATTCTGTGATGGTCATCGAAAATATTCGCCCAGCATATGCACGCTGCTCGATGTCACGCACGGACGACAGATGAAATTACGCGTGGAATTGCACGCACCTACTACGCGGGGTACGCGCGCGCGCCCCTTGCAAGAGGGCACAGAATGGCAGTTTTAGGTGCTTACGTTGAAGGCCTGTGTCCCGAAGTAAGATACCTTGACGAGGGCACAACAACGCCAACGTAGCACAGAAAGCTAACGCCTGCGCCTCGCGCGCTGTCTCCACCCTCCACGCTTCGAGCTTTATTACGCTGTGACGGCTCACCGCGGAAAAAAATATTGGAACACGAGGAAAGTGTAGCGTGGCATGCCTTCTAAGCACTTGCCGAGCGGTGCACTAAGGGAACGGAGCGCCTGCGGGGACGTGTTTATTTCATCGCCGAGGCGTACGCGCTGCGGTGACGAGGAGAGCGAGAGAGAGGCGAAATGCGTAGAGGGGGAGGGGAAATGCGTAGAAGCTTGGAGGAGGCGAGGGTGAAAAAAGAGTGCGCTCGCGAGGAAGAGGAGGGGAAATTTATCGGAGGCTGTTTTTCCGAGGCACTTCATCAAAACGGCGGCGGAGGCGGCCGCCTATATTGCGACGCCGCCGCAGCAGCATGTCTGCTTGTTTTCCCCCTGCACACGCGCGGCCGCATGCTCCAGGGTGGCTTCCTCCTCTGGGCTTGCATCTTTAATGAGACGCCGCGGATCCGCGTGTGCCGTCGCTCAGGGGAGCCATCAGGCCCCCTCGTCGTGCTTGGCGCGGCGAGCGTGCGCCTGGCGCTGGCTGCGTGCATCGGGAGAACCTTAATTACATCGCTCGGCTATCATCTCGGAGCGAGCTGGCGTCGTCGACGGTGCGCGGGCAACACTGCGCAGGGAGGAAGACTAAATGGGGGGAGAGGGAGGGGGGAGAGGGAGGAAGCGTCTAATGGCACCGCTCTTTCTCTCTCTCTCTCTCCACCCTGGGACGCAAGAGCGGAAAGAGAGGACGCAGGAAAGCGTCGACGACCACCGCTATTCGGTGCGGAACGCTCCTGCGCGTGGGCTGCCTGCGTGTGCGTTGTGCGGTAATGCCCGCGGACGACGAGACTGAATGGACGGCGCATGATCCTAAAGCCCGCGAACGTCGTCGTCTTCGTGGTCGTCGACGTATTCGCGATGCGGCACGCGCAGGCGAAGTGATTGCCAAAAAAAGGGAATGAAGATGTGGCGAAGAAGGGGACGTTGTGCGAGCCAAGGAGGCTCTCGGTGCGAGCAAAAGCGCCAAGTCCTCCGAGCTTGCGTCAGCAAATTGGGCCGGCCATTCGGCTGATTGCGGCTTTGCAACGAGAGCTGTCGTGCTTCTTCGTTTACGAACGTAAAGGGACAGAGAGAGAGAGAGAGAGACCGCTTGTCTAATTACACGTCCTGTTTAAGGAAGGTTGATGAAGATTTGTTCTTTGGTATACAGCGTCTTCGAGTGTATTGTTTCGGTCACTTTGTTTGGGGAGAATAAACGAAACTCTCTCCATGCGGCGGTGGGTGGTAGCTGCCGGGTTATGTGTTATTGTAACTAACCGAAATTAGGCGGTAGAGTTGTCAGCTGCTGTGACTACACAGTGCAATGTGAGTTAATCGATGAACCAGCGATTGCTCCGTGCAGAATACAGGCATGATTAAGTATATGGATATATGTTTGGCATACTTAAACATGGATACTTAAATACGGTTAGACATACTTCAATGACATAATTAACCATAGTTCCAGTTACACGTGTGAGGAAGAATGTTCCAGATAAGTGGCGAGAGCTAGAGGCTGGCGACTGTGAGTGAATGATGGAACGTCTTTCTTAAAAACGAAATAAAAAAAAAAGTTCCGCTTTTGCCAACTTTTTGAAATGCGACTCGAATGCACGTGTAAGCATTGAATATTCAAGTTAATATTGAATAGTCAAACGCAGAAGCATATATTTACAGCAAAAACATTTATTTCGGTATGATTAGGTAGCACACATGTACTGACTAGTGCAAGAAAGAAAGAAAGCTAACTGAAAGACTTGTGTGCCGTAGACACATGTAAAATGGTGCGCTGCAAGAAAAAATGGCTGTGGCTTAGGTAAGGTTAAGCCCAGGATGCGAAGCATACTAGCCTTTATTTTAGTTGTTGAACCACTGTTTAGCCTGGTGAACTGCTGTTGCTTGGCTATATTTGGTTCGGCTAGACGAAGAAACAACTCATGCATTACTTCTTCGCCTTCAAGAGTGGAACGCGACAGCGTTCCCGTCGACCCGCCAAGGGGTGTAAGACAATGGGCTACAGGGCAGCGACTACGCGCCCCGCATTGGACGCGGTGAGCGTCGAGCAAAGCAGCGTTCGGCGCGGCAACGAAATGTGCGCCTGAGCAAGAGACGCACGCCTTAGAAACAGCCCGTTTCTAAGGCAACACCGCATTCACTAGAGGCGCTTTTGTACCGATTTGAAGCGTTGTACTCGTGGCTCAGTGGTAGCGTCTCCGTCCCACACTCCGGAGACCCTGGTTCGATTCCCACCCAGCCCGTCTTGCAAGAGTTGAGCCAAAGCCACTTCTCCTCTGTCGTGACGTCACGGTGTCACGTGATTTCATGGTCACCGCCGCGCCTGAGGAGCTGGGTTGAGCCCTCGTAATATGCTTCGCATAAAACATCACTGGTTGTTGCGTGTGACATAAAACCGGTACATGAGAAAACTACCAAAAACACTAGTTGACAGACTACAAGCAAAAAAAAAAATGGCTGTGGCTTAGGTAAGGTTAAGCCCAGGATGCGAAGCATACTAGCCTTTATTTTAGTTGTTGAACCACTGTTTAGCCTGGTGAACTGCTGTTGCTTGGCTATATTTGGTTCGGCTAGACGAAGAAACAACTCATGCATTACTGCTTCGCCTTCAAGAGTGGAACGCGACAGCGTTCCCGTCGACCCGCCAAGGGGTGTAAGACAATGGGCTACAGGGCAGCGACTACGCGCCCCGCATTGGACGCGGTGAGCGTCGAGCAAAGCAGCGTTCGGCGCGGCAACGAAATGTGCGCCTGAGCAAGAGACGCACGCCTTAGAAACAGCGCGTTTCTAAGGCAACACCGCATTCACTAGAGGCGCTTTTGTACCGCTTTGAAGCGTTGTACTCGTGGCTCAGTGGTAGCGTCTCCGTCCCACACTCCGGAGACCCTGGTTCGATTCCCACCCAGCCCGTCTTGCAAGAGTTGAGCCAAAGCCACTTCTCCTCTGTCGTGACGTCACGGTGTCACGTGGTTTCAAGGCGACACCGCCGCGCCTGAGGAGCTCGGTTGAGCTCTCGTAATATGCTTCGCATAAAAAATACAGGTTGTCGCGTAGGCTTCCGCATCGAAACCGAAGCTTACGTAACCTATTTTTCTTGCTACAGTGCTTCGATATCTTTTAACGTGACAGCGTTAAGGGTCCCGTGCCACAGAAAATCCGTTGTTTGCGTCGGCATTCAGCGCCTGCATCGCCGTGAACGGAAATTCCCGTGTGTATGTAGGTATATGCATACGCCACGACTAGCTATATGAATTGCGTTCTATGCGGGTTATATTGCCACACCATTCTACCACTGCAGTTGCTCTGACCTCGTCTGACATTTTCGACAAAGTAATTCCTCGGAATTTTGAGAATCGCAGCCCACAAACAGGCATCGTGAAACAAAACGCTGACAGCGCACGCATTTTATGTTAAATCTTCTCAGACTGAAAGAATGAAAGTGTGAAAGTATAAAATAAACCTGAATATTGTTTGATCTTCATGGCGGAGCTGTGCACTAGCTCCGGGATAGGCCCCACGCAACAGCCCGCGTTTCTATCAGAAAGGTCGCCTTCACGCATAGCGTTCGCTGCCAGCATTTCCCGGTAAACATTACGGTTACATGAGATGCAGTCGCCGGGAAGCCTGAGAAGCAGTCAGGGATTTTTTCAATGCCATCGCATTCTACTCTTAAAGACTAACCTTAAGCGTCCTCCATTTTTTACCCGATTTTTCTTGTCATAATTTGCGATAGTGTGTTTAACAGATGCAGAATAGCAATTAGAATTGAACAGTCGAATGTTACGAAATATTCGGTTAGCTTCTAGTATCCGATTAACCTAACAGTTAAATCCTTTCTCAACAGGAATTCGGATAGTTAGGGTGTGACTTTCGAATTTTATTCGAAACTCCGAGTATTCGCCCACCCCTATTAAATATGTGTGGAACATCGTTACGGATAGCAGTGGGTATTCCACTGGAACATGGTTCCACATATTTATTGTTACACGAATGGTAAGAAGTAAAAAGTTGAAGTACATGGAACGCCGTTTCTCTTATTTTGTGATTTCGTGCGTAATGCCTCTCCAGTCGAGGAAATACGAAATATTTCCAAATATTTGCCCCGCCTATGACTGGAACCTAAGCTCAGCGTCCGCCGACAGGTGGCACGGCGAATGGAGCTCTCAAGACTTCCTTCATGGTCCTGTCGTTCACCTATAAGCAAAAATGTCGGCGTGAAAGCGGCGGCGGTTTCCTTGTTTCGACACATTTCGCCGAAAAGGCTCCACATTACACCAGGAAGGGAAAAAGAATGACGTCCGTGGGTGTGCAAAAATAGGCAGCCCCGTTTCGTGCCTGTGAGAGGCTTTGCGAGGCTTTTCGAGAAAATTGGAGCGAACTCGGCCGAGAAGGAGCGAAAGAGTAGCCAGCTGGTCGATGGAAGCAATTTCAATCCCAGCATCTTCTTTTTCTACTGCCCAAGCCGGCCCAGTGTCCGGGACAGTTCTTGATCGATAGGCGCCCCCAACCTCGTCCGTTTCGCAACATTTTGGGTGACCGAAGGCCAGCCTACACGGTGCGCCCGGGTTCTGACAGTAACCAACCTTCCACTCAGTCAACCTTTCAGCCTGTAGCTCGACGGAACACCAAACCCAACGCGGTCCAGAGTGAAACACGTACACACGCAAGGAGAAGGCGATGGAAAAGGATCGAGTGAGTATCTGGAGATGTCAAGGGTGAAAGCGGTGCACTGCTTCGGAGACGTCTTTACCCCCGGCGGGGCGAGCGTTTTGACGGTTACTAATCGAACTTCGAACTTCATCCAACCAAGATGATTCAGTCCTGTGCGGGAAACCAAACAACAAAGAAAGCATAATATGCCTTGACGCAAGCAGTACCAGAGCAAGAGGGAGAGAGGACAAGGGGCAATATAAGCGTGCCTTGTTCTGGCCCCTTCTTGCATCGTTCTGTCCGCGCTAAAGCTCATTATGAATACGCACCGGCTATGCCGTCAATGCATTCTACAGAATAAAATGAGGCTGGTCCAGGAACATTACTTCTACATTTTGCGTAACGAGGGAGGGATAAATGAAACGATCTTCGAGAGCAGTGTGGAGGTGAGATGGGGGTAATAAGAAATGTGTATGGCGAGTTCTGGCAGGACCTAACTTTCCATTCAGTTAACCTCTCAGTCTAGGTCGGCCGAACATAACCAAGCCAACGCCGGTCTAGATGGCAGCACATACAAAAAATGGAATGGCTCGAGCGCATCTTTCTGGAAATGGCGAGAGGGAAAATGGTGCAGTGGAAGGCGTCTTTATGCCAGCAGCGTGAGCGTTTCGACAGTAGCTGATCGTGCTGCGCTTCAAGCTTCGAACTTAATTCGACCGCAAAGATTCAGCCAGACGGATCTTGTGCAACGGATAAAACGTTGTTGGAGGGCAGTGCGGACGTGGAGAGGGGTGTGGGTGGGGCACGAAGGATGTATTTGGTGCAGCGGGAATCGTCGCGTGAATCAACACATATACCAGCGAAGCTTTTAGGTCGCACTGAAACGCCTAAAGCGATGCCCACCTATATAAAAATTGAGGGGTAGAATGAAAACGGGAAATTCTTGTTTGCGTCCAAGCTGCTGGAAAATGAGAACATAGTTTGCGTGGTACGCTTTCACGTAGAACGTTGTCAAATTTTGTAGAAGCAACAAAGTCCTTTGCTGCGCATCCAATCACCCTACAGAGCCTCAGAAACCTACCCCTGCCCCCGCGTCATAAAAAAAAAATCCAGAGCTATCGTTACTAGCGTCGAACCAACTGATCCAAAGCTTCCATCCTGGTCCGCGAGAAGAAGCGCTTTTGGAGAATTGCGCGAAATGGACTGCTGAAGCAGTTGGGGTGGAATAGATTGCAACGTGCTAGTTTATATGCGCGAGGCCTGTGTAAACGAAGATCTGCAGTGACAGAATGTTAGTGTTTGTCAGGTTTTCAGTGCAGCCTGGCGACATATACCCAAGTACGCTGCCATTTCGAACCAAACCACACAATCACCTGGCGTCTTGGGGTGCCACAACCAAAAATAGTTGAATATTCCCGAAGGTGGTCAGGAGGAAAGCCTTTCGATGGGGGCGCTAATGAGTATGTCTGCAGCGAAGCTTTTATCAGTCAAGCTTTCGACCTGTGATCGGTGATGTCCGTCTTGAAACTTGTTCAGAAATGAAGCCGAATAATAAAAACAAGGAACGAAATGCCTTGCACCTTAATGAGAAAGTGCTTCGAGGGTAATGGACGCAGGAGGATTTGATTAGGCGTGATTATATATACACCCCTAGTATGTGTGTTATTAGCAAACCAGTATTTCTCTGTGTTCAAGCATTCAAGCGCAGTAAATCGTATAGATGCAATAAAGAGAACAAAGGACAAGACATAAACATTCCCCAGTTTCGCCCAACAGCCGAGCATTGATTGCTATAGTAAGTTATTAGGGAGCTATACGAAGTAAAGTTAGTCGTTTTATCAGTTGCACAGACTGCAGTAAAGATTGGCTTGCTAACTAAATTGACAAGCACGCTGTCACGCGCGCACATGCAAACGCGAACACACCTCTCACGATGATTGCGGACGCCCGCTCTCAGAACGCTGGCGTAAGAGCGGTAGCAGCGGCGACCGAATTCCAATTCCGTGCCGCCTCTCGCTTTTACGTGAACAAGGCGCGCGAGAACACAGTACACACGACGCCATCACATATCTCAGGTCGGCTAGCCTTCGAACCCAGCGCAGATTGCCTCTAAGGCAGGACGCGCGCGGCTGCTCTCACCCGCCGCAGCTGGAGTTGAAGAGGAGACGGGCACTAACCTGTTCCCTTCCCCCTCCCCTCCAAGCACACACACTTCTCTCCGCTCCTTCCACTCCTTTGCACGCGTGAGAAGACGGCGCGCACCCTCCCCGCCTTCCTCCCTTGCGAGCGCGTGAGGAGACCACTGAATCAAACCACTATTACGACGAAACCTACATATGACTAGCCTTCCGTAATTTTTTCTGTGTCCGTCAACAGAAGAAGTCATCATGTGGGCCGATCCTGGTGATAGTGCAGAAAGGGTGCAAGCTCAATGGCACATATCCCTGTGGCCTGGGGAACCTGCAACGCGCCCTTGAACTACCTGCACCTCTTCCGCAGGCCGGCACGGTATTGCACAATCTTCGGGACGGGCCCAGTGCCCACGTATGTGTTATGCTTAACGCCTGCTTCACTTCCGCCGCAGTTCGGCCCGGCATTGCACTATCTCCGGGATGGACTCACTTTTGGGGAGTGCTCAATGCCCGCTTCACTTTCTCCGCGGGTCGGCTTGGCACTGCAGTATCTTCGGAATCGGCCCACGTATGTGGATTGCTTAACGCTTGCTTGACCTCCTCCGGGGGTCGGCCCAGTATTTCGCTACCTTCGGAATCGGCCCACGCACGGAGAGTGCTCAACGCCTGTTTCACCTTTGCCGCGGGTAAACCCGGCATTGCACTATCTTAGGTATCGGCCCACGTATGTGGAGAGTTTAACGCCTGCTTCACCTTCGCCGCCATTCTGCCCAGTATTGAACTACCTTCCGGATGGACCCACGTATGGACGTATGGGGTTTGCCTAATATCTGCTTCACTTCCGCCGCGGGTCGGCCTGGCATTGCACTACCTTCGGGATGAGCCCACGTATAGGGAGTGCTTATAACGTCTGCTTCATCTCCACCAGGGGTCGGCCCGGTGTTGCTCTACTTTCGGAATCGGCCCACGTATAGGGAGTGGTTAACGCCTGCTCCACCTCCGCCAGGGGTGGGCCCAGTGTTGCTCTACCTTCGGAATCGGCCCACGTATAGGGAGTGCTTAACGCCTGCTCCACCTCCGCCGGGGGGGTCGACCCGGTGTTGCACTACCTTCGGGATGAGCCCACGTATAGGGAGTGCTTATAACGTCTGCTTCACCTCCGCCAGGGGTCGGCCCGGTGTTGCTCTACTTTCGGAATCGGCCCACGTATAGGGAAGTGCTTAACGCCTGCTCCACCTCCGCCGGGGGGGTCGGCCCGGTGTTGCACTACCTTCAGAATCGGCCCACGTACGGGGAGTGCTTAACGCCTGCTTCACCTATGCCGCGGGTAGGCCCGGCATTGCACTACCTTCGGGATGGACCCATGTATAGGGATTGGTTAACGGCTGCTGCGCCTTTGCCGCGGGTAGGCCCGGCATTACACAGGCTTTGGGATCGGCCCACGTATGTGGAGTGCTTAACGCCCGCTTCGCCTTTGCCGCGGGTCGGCACGGCATTGCACTATCTTCGAGATCGGCCCACGTATGGGGGATCATTTCATTCTCTGAAGATAGAATGGCAACAAAAGCTGACGACCGTCAGAGGTCTCAAAAGAAAAGCAAAGTGCTTTCGCTGTCAGTCCATCTTCACAGAGTGAAATGGTTGTCATTACACTATCGGCTCACCTTCGCAAGCTTTCGCCCATACCGACAGCATATGGCACGAGGCCGCGATGTTATTGCACTTGGACTTTACACGGAACTTTACGGCGACGATGACGGCGGAAATTCACCTGGAATGTCTATAAAAAAACCTGGAGAGCAATGCGCAGGAAGTAACCGTGATGGGGTGCGTTGCGTTAGCCAGACAGGTTTGGTGCTTCTTACCTAAGAAGCGACAAAGCGCACTCCGAGATGTATAGCCGAATGGAAAGAAGCAAGCGAGTTACCAAACGTTTTTGAAGAGCCAACGGTGAATGCGGATAGCTGTTGCTTTGAAGCATAGAACAATTCCGCTGGAAGAAAAAAAAAAACGGTTAACAAAAGAAAAAGAGGGGGGGGGGAATAAAAATTCTCCTGAAGAGGCGTAGTCCATTCGCGCTTGTGCGTTCAACTTGGAGACACTTAGAAATTGCAACATGGTTCCGAAAAACGGCGTCCAATTGCGCGTTGGCGTTGTGGTTGGTATGGCAGTGGACGAATAAGCGCTGCGCACGGCCGAATAATGAATGCGCAGCGGAGCATCAGTAAAGGCGTCCCATTAACTCTACGCGCACGCCGTCTTCTCTCGCTCCGTTCATCTGATGTAAGAGCGCTTGGTGCATGGCTCTCGTTGAAACGCTGGTCGCGGCCGCAATTTGTTCCTACACGTGTTGGAGAGCTCGCTACACACGGTGCCTGCGCTCTCCCACCGCCCCCCCCCCCCCCCCGCCTCCCATCCCCACCGCCCCGGCCCCTCCGCGCTGCTTGCCTACGACGCTCCAGCTTCCAGTATATGGCGCAGGAAAGGTCACCGTTTGGAGCTGTGCGCGCTCGCTCCCGACGGCTCTGTTCAGAGCTGTCCCGCAGTTGCAACCAATTTGCATATGTCCGCACGAGCACCCCGCGTCACCGTTATGCGAAGCTGAATTAACTCGTGCCCAACGTAGAGACCAAAAGGTTACTTTTTGCCTAATATACAACGCCATGAAGTTCATTTCATAAACCCTTTCCTTCCGCTTGGATTAGCCTTTGTGCCGCCTGCTGCCTCGTGGGCAACGGGATGATTGCAGACGACGCCAAAGCTGCAGTCAAGAATAATTTTGTTTAGTCCACCTTAAATTACTCGCTGATCTCATTACACCGTGGGATGCAGTCCAGAAAGAACCACATTTATATCGTGCGATGTGTTTACCTGCTGTGAGTCAAGCAAATGGAAATGTTCTCGCGTGTTCAGGCTACTTGCGGGGACCCGAACCAACCTGCAGGGCATTGGGAGCGCCATATGTTTGGTAATCTTTCAAGCGCTGTCCTGTTTATAAAATTTCGACTCTTCCCTGCAATCGCTCTATCATTCCAATTGGTCGCAGATGGCTTGAATCAAGTTTACTTCGATGCTGTGCTGTGCTGTGTCGCGCGCCAATGGCGAAGCATAGAAGTTTGCGGCCATTTTACAGCAAAGAAGGCGATAACGTACGACGGGCACGTGAAAAAAGAAAGGAAAAAGAAAACAGAAAGATGATGTCCGTATTCTAATATTGTGATCTTGAGTGTATGCATATGTGGTGCTAAATCTAACGTGTATCGCATTGGTGCAATCGTAGTTGCTTATTACCTGAGCTGACACGCTCAGAAGGAAAGCCTCTGAAAGGGAGAGACGTTCATACAAAAGCACATGGATAGTTTGACAACCTAAATCACTTCTGTCATTTCTGCGGCACAAATTCTTGCGCCACTTTCGGGAAATAACGCTAAAAATCGCCTATAGTAGAACTCGAAGTTGAAGATCGAAAGGCTCAACATTACAGCTTTCACATCAAGTGGCCTTGGGGCAGCAGTGTGTCGGGGTACTCTGTTTTATTGCTCTCTCTGCTTATGAAAAAGCAAAACAATGCCACTTATTTAGATACCGTTGTGTAGTCATCGCAGTACATTACTGTACGAAGAGGGTTACATATTGGGTGCATTATAAAGGTGGGTCCCCATAACCCTCGTAGGAGCTGTAAAAGGGGTCTATCGACTATGTCCTTTGACAAAAGATATAGTAAGCATATGAATGGAGAAAACAAAATAATGTTTGCGACAGCACAAATCTATTGCGTTTACATTGAGTGATGTAAGCATGAATGTTTCGTAGCAGATTGACGGTAATTTATTTGATAACTCTGCTGCATATGGGCATTGGGCTTAACTTTGGTTATAGCGGGTATGCGTATTGCCAACGTCGGTATAGTATGATAGGCGCATCGCTGATCGTAGCCGACATGAATATTTTGATAAGTATTTTTTTCTCTTTTGGTAACTTGAAGAAATATAAGAAAATCGCAGCAGATCGCTACCGGTGCTGAATATAGAGCTTGCTACTCTTTGAAAGATAAAAAGAAAAATGAAATCGTCCGAAAGGGAGGTGGAAACAGCGAGTCAGCAAGGGCACAAAAGAGAGACTAGCGGAAGTGAAAATTTGAGCTGAGTTCACCGCGGAACGCCCGAGCTGAATGAAACACCGTATTTACGTCTACTTCAAAGTGGCTGAACATCTTTTGCCTAGGACGGCAACGTGGAGTCCTTCTCCCTTCGCCACTCTACCTGCAGCATCAGGGAAAAAAAAAGAAAAATAAAGCACGAAAATTGGAGGATCGCAGGAAGAGGCGAAAACACGATTTGTTCAAAGGAAAATTGCTTTCGATGGCAATATCCTTGTGCTTCTCGGCTTAGCCATGGCAGAAAAGCCGAGAGACCCTTCTTCCTCTCTTTCCTTCGTTTTTCTCCAGCCGATTCCTTTCTTTCCTTCTTTTTAACAGCGCAGTGTGATTTCATCATCTATTGGGCTTGTTTTTTTTTTCAGTCTTTACCCCGCTCCTCAAGGCGCGCGAACTTCTGAAGACTCTGAATGGCCTAGGCTGGCAGGGTCAAGTTTTTTTTTTCTCTCCCGTAGCCTGCGGGCCTCCCGGCGAGCACCCTCTTGAGGCGCGTCACGCAAACAAGGGCTCTCTGGCTGACGCGAGCACAATGCCCGGCCCCTGGGCCGGTTCGCAGCGTCGCCGGAACTCCGGAGCCCCTCCTACGCCCTCCCGGGCTGTCTTATCGCCGATCTGGGTCCCCCTGGTGACGTTGACCTTTCTCGCACGGGGCCTGTGTGCGGCGGCGGTGTTTGTGGATCCAGAGACACGGTCGCCGGTCGAGCGGCCACTTTGACACGATCCTGCCTGGGAATGCTGTCGTCGGCCTTAGGTATTGACCTCATTAATCAGCGGGGGGTGCCCGCGCGTCAGCCGTCGTCCGGGGGCCGCCTGTAGTGTGGCCGAGCTCTCGATATTGCGCAGTTTGCGTCTTAGCGAGACTTGCTTAGTGATATATCGCTTTAGTTTCGCTTTTTTTACGGCTACGTGCCGGTCACTTGTAGCAGGGCCTTCTCGAAAGGATTAGCCTACGTTTCCGGCGGTGGTGGCCGCGGAAAAAGAAACGATTGTTCCAGTCGTGTTGACGTTGCAAAGCAGTATGTCAGCTGCGATAGTAGCCGCTATACTGAGCCCGCGGAGTAGTTGTGAGCCCCATAGGTTGTCGAGCTTGAGCCGAAGTCTCGCACTCGTGTGCGGTGGCTAACTTTCGTTGCAAGTATAATGTCGGAAATGAGAACTGTCCTTCTTGTAGTCACAAGAGATCCCAGTTTTATATGGTCACGGGCAGTTGAATCATACGTTACCATGACGACACTGAATTACAGGGGGTCACCGGAGGAGGCATAGAAGTTGTGGCTGTGGTGGCCTTACGAAAAATAAATATTGATAGATGGTGGACTGCCTGCATGTAGACCATCGGCGGGTAAAATGGTCAACATGTCTGTTTTCTCCTGTGTACAGACGTACCGGTGGACTTCCGAGTGCATCGTTTTCAGAAACTCTGCAGATAATAAGTCAACGAGAAGTTTAGCATCATGAGTTGACAAGCTTTCTGCAGGCTGTCTATAGATTTCACAGAAACGCGTCGATGGGCTTCATATGTGAAGTCTCTAAGTAAACATTTGTGAGAGTTCTCTGGACAATGACTACGCGTTCTTTAATGCAAGGTATATACGATGTGTTTTAATTTTGGATTTACAATTATTAATATAATCGCTTGTGGAATCAAGCGCAAGTTTACTCATTGAGCAGGATTACTCGAAGAAGCGGACACTATCTGCACGATAAACTAAAATGCGTAATTACCTGAACGAAATTCGTCACTATCCTTCTATTTACTTTAGGGCGGATATTTATATGTACGAATTATAACCCGCGAGTTAGTTCTCAGGGCACATCTAATTGAGAGAGAGAGAGAGAAAGCAAGGACAGGAAAGGTAGGGAGGGGGAATAGAAAGAAGAAGAAAGGGAGTACGTGTGGGAGCACATCTAATTCATCTAATCTCAGGGCACATCTAATTGACTCTTATATTAAAACTAGCACCTGCTTTGCGACAAGCACCGTTAGACGTGGTCTAAAAATGTGATGTTGTTCCACTGACTTTATTTCGATTTTTTTTGTTGACAATGCGTTGTTTTATGCTTGAGGCCTTAAAATAACTGGAACCCCAACATACCTGGTCACAAATTTTGGGAAGACAGAATTAGAAACTGGTGTCACCTTCAGGACTCGTTCTAAATGGATACGCATCGCGCAGCCATCGGATACAATTTGTAAAGTGCGACATGTGCCGTAAAGAAACTGGGTTTAAAGTTAGTGAACTTTCGATAATTAGTCCCTATGTTCGCTCGACGAAGTAATTTAGCTCGAGGAGTAGAATTGCACTACCTGTGCTACAGACCATTTCTAAGCATTCTATTCAACCTGAAAAAAGAAGTCACGTATGTAAATTTTGGTGGCGTGGTGTCTTCCTGAATCAGTAGCACGGGTACTTATTAAATAAAGAGGTCAACAGAGCGCTTAACTAAGGATGCTGACGCATTACTGAACGCACAAATTGGGCGTTAGTTGACATGCTAAAAGACAGGCTGATGTGTTGTTTTCTTGTTACTCCTTGCACCGAATTTGCTTTTCAAATAGTGCGGCCTATTTTAAGTCATTTTGAAAGCAATTGCCTCTCGCGTGATGGCAAGCGAATATGATTGTAATCTGGCTGAGGCAGTGCTTCGTAATGCACTTGTGGTTAACACAAGCAACCTTCGTTATTCTGAGAAAAATAAAGCAAGCGAGTCGCAAATATCGATTTGGTCATTGAGCAAACAAATAAACACCGTGGTCGGCTGCCCCACATCCGGCGTCCCATTGACCGTTCACAACTGACGTGAAAATACGGATTGCAATAAAGGCACGATCGAAAGAAGACCTCGGGCTGAAATAACTTCAGGAATAGAAGACATGTTGAAGTCAGTTTCACTTCACGTCTTTTCGGCTATTATATACGCTCCAGCTGCAACACTTTCAGTGCCCTCTATATGCCATCGAGAACAGGCGTAAATGGGACGTCGCCGAGAAGTCGAACTCTGCGCTTTTTTACTCCCGAAAATTGAATACAACCTCCACGAAACAAACCGCTCGAAGAGAGAGGCGAACAGATGCGATTGGGCGTGACAAGCCAGGGAAATAAATTTTTTTATACGAGTGCCGGGGAGAGCGAGCGGAAGTTCGGAAGAGGTGCAAGAACAAGGCGACGGCGTCACCCGCTTCACAAACCTAAACGAGGTGTGACCGAAAAGCGCAGGAGCCGAAGGAAACAAACCCTAACCGAGAGGGAACGAAGAAAAAAGCGCGTTTCTCGCCTCGACGTCGCCAAACGTGACGGTAATTGCGTCGGTCAGCCGCGTTCAATATGGCCGCGAGTCGCGAACAAAGGCGCGACAGCGCCGTCTGGAACGCGCCATACAGCGCGCAGGGGAGGGCAAGAGAGGGAAGGGTTGTAGAAGTTTATCGGCGTAATCGCGACCATGCTCCCGCGACGACCCCGGGCTGCGTCTCCCTGCTTATAATGACATTTCAGCGCGGCGTCGACGCCACCGCACAAGCCGACCAAAAGTGCGAGAACAGTGGCGGCGACAGGTTTCCTTCGGCTTGTCATTCCAATATAAAAAAAAAGCTACGTTTGCCTCCTCTCCCCTTGCGTAGATTGCTTCTCTTCGAGGCCGGCACACGCCACTGAGATCGCGCAGCGGTGCCGCCTATCGACTTGCGCGTGAGAAATGCTGTTGCCGTCGGGGCTTCCCGGAAGGTGGCTCGGGGTGGATAAATGCTTTAGTTCCATCTGTCATTTATGCGGCGACGGCTGTTGGAGGCCATTACTTCAGATTTTGAGGCCGCCTGTCTCAAGTGACATCGTCGTGCTGGCTGTCACTAAGTCATATTGAGCGACACAGGCGCCTCCGGCAGGCTATCTTAATTCCTTCTCGCTTGAACGCGTTGCACACATGGTAATAACATCAAACTCGCTTTGTGATGCTGGAACGAATATCTGAACTCAACGAGGCAGGCTGCGCGAAGTATACGACCTGTAAAATTTGCGGTGTGATCGTGGCGGCGTGGCAGCACTTGATAAGTGCTGCCACGTTAAATAATAACGTTAAATAATAATAATAATAATAATAATAACAAGAGAGGCAAGTTTTGTGTATCTTGCAACGAATCTTGTGACAGTGCCTTCTAAAATTACTAGGATTGTTCCAGTAAAGCATGCCTGTGTGGCAAAAGTTTTGACAGAAGTTGTGTTCTCACCGAACCCTGACTAGAGGTTCTTTCTGTACAACATCAGTGGGAGGCAAGAAGGCCACAGATTTAAAAACTTAACAAGGAAGAAGAGGTTGAAGGACTCGTTCTGCATTATGAAGCATCCTCTCAGCGAACGGGAAAAGAAAAAGGAGGGAAAATTTTAAAGCTGCGGCTCTCCCATAGGTTGCGCTAGCTACCTTTGCCAGTCCTCCAAAGTGGTAGACACAACTAGCGGCTTTTCTATTTGTCCTTTTCCTTTCAGGGTATATTTCAGCAAAACAGGGAATGCAGTCTGAATATCCAACTGAAAGAAATAAGTATCCGGGGACATCTAAGCACTTCTTGTGAGTTGTGAATGAGAAATGCATAATGCGTAATGTTCAATTAAGTGCCTCTGAACGGTCCTTCAGGTTGTGAACGCCTCGCTGGCAAGTGAGCGCGGTGAGATGCTTGGCCAACGCTTCCTCGATAGCACAAGGCCGGGGCACTTCGATCCGTGACGTCAGGCTACCGTGGCCGACTACCATAAAAGCTAGTGGGTACACTCCCGAGTAAGCCGCGATGATGGTGACATCAATGATTTCGTTACGCCGGGCTCGGCAGCGTAAATTTCTGTCCAAGTAATGTGATGTCATAAAGCAGAGTTCACAGACCTGTCATTTGGGAGGCGCTAGTTTAGCCCAGTGGGTAGGACACTCGGCTTCTGAGCGCGGGGCCGTAAGTTCGAAACTTACATTTGCCAACGTTCGCTCATTTCGAACTTATACTCTTTTTTTTATTACAGCGAAGCTGTATATAATTAGGGTTCCGTGTATTTTCCGCGTGCGTCGAAAACAATTATCATCATCAATGGCTCGCACCCCCGTAAGCAAGCGAAAAATGCAATGGGTCATAGCACCTTAAGGCAGCGGCCACAAGCGCTCAGCAAAGCGAAGCGAACACTGCGTACGTTCTTTCTGATCACGCATACAACATAGGGAACAGCATGTTGAAAACTGTCACCATCAATGGTTCGTACCCCCGGAAGGAGGAGGAGGATGGAACTCTATTATTGCAGAAACCGGAAGCAATGGTAAGAAAGCAAAGAAATACAACTGCTCATAGCCCCGCGAGGTCCATGGCTACTCTCTTTGCGTGGGTTAGTTGCGATGACACTACTCCTGTGATCATCGTTGGGGACTTCAATGTAGACGTTTCAAAACCAGACAAGAAATGGCTCACTCAGTTCGTGCTAGAAAAGTATGGCTTGAAGTGCCGCACCAATGCAAGTAACTCAACTACTCAACAATGGTAGTGTATAGATTTAACTTCTGCCAAGACTCTACCTAGGGTTGTAACCGAACCAATCACTGTGCATCACAGTAATCGCAAAGCTGATGTCGCTGCCATTACCAAATGATGAAAATAAATGCATGTCCCCTTGTCTAACCCTGTGTGATGTGCTACAGCTTTGCTGGCCGTCCGCCTTCACAGAGTGGGATGGCTCCTCAATTTCTATTAATTCCTTTATAGCGATCGCCGAGGCGAAGTTGGAAAGCAGGCGATAGCTTGCGCATTCAAGGAACGCGCAGAAAACGCAGGCTTCCGATAGCGAGGGTTACGTGACGTCACGGCGTCTTGCCTTACGCAACGCCTGGCGCGCCAGCGGGTGGGCCCTTTCACCCGCCATGATTCGTCGAGGCGCGTTCGTGACGTGGCGTCGCAGCCAATCGGAATTAAGGTGCCGTTTCGCTGCTACAGACGTCGGCACTTTCGCTGAATGGGCCAGTTGATGCTATTGCATTAGAAGGCTTTTTCGCCACCTACCCTCCGCCTTGCTAGGTATTCCATTTCAATAAATTATTTACGTGGACCCAGCCGGTGTGGTTTTCGGTGTTCCGAGTCGGTTTGGAGAAGCTTGCCCAAGTGATGTGCATCTCGTTAGCGGCATTGAATCGCCTTGTTTCTTCAATGCTCCACTGATTTCCGCATTGTCGGAATATTTTCTTTTCTTTTACACCATATATTTACACATCGCGCCTAAGAAAAAACTGCAATGGGCGTATAAGTGCGCATTTTGGGCTGTACGCGCAATGGAGCCGCCGTGGACAATTTGATTGTTTCATTCATTCATTCATTCATTCATTCATTCATTCATTCATTCATTCATTCATTCATTCATTCATTCATTCATTCATTCAAAGCCCGCAGTGTCATTACTATAGCACGAAAGTGGCGGTGTGTAAGTACGTATAAAATAAATTATAGCAACTGTATTTGTGCTCCATGGTAAAGAAATATATTACGTATGTAATTAAGGAGGCCAATTATCTATGAGAGCCATAATGGAAGTACAATATAAACACGTTTTAGTAACATATAATGTGGAAAACTTTTAGGACACTATCTTCATCAGTATTCATGAGCTCAAGGCAGTTTAAATTTGTCATGAAATCCAAGGTACTAATTTCTCATTAGTAGATATCTGCGTTAGACGTCGTATAAATCAGAGTTGATCTACGATTTAGAAAAATATACTGGTCATACTTGCTTAAATACACCTATGATGTTACAGGTACAAATATTTTTGCTCATTAAGAAATACTCCGTGAACCATACCCGGTGACGTTGTTATAACCGGAAATCGTTCAGGGAAGAGTAATTTTAATATTGTTTGGTGCACAAAAGTTTGTAGTGCATGATGAGGCTGCGAATCGAGGCAGCGATGCTCAAGCAGTGTGGTGCTAAAAAAGGCTGTTGCTGCCATTTATGTTTACGAAATCCAGAAAACAAATCTTTTAATGCATCGCTGTTACTGTGTCAATATTTCTAAAACTTGTTTAGATTCTTCTCGTCTTTCTTTTTCAGCTTGCATGGAAAGATGAAGAAAAATAAAGCTGTCAGGAAGAGTCCTAGATGCGCTATCAACAAACTCACTCACTCACTCACTCACTCACTCACTCACTCACTCACTCACTCACTCACTCACTCACTCACTCACTCACTCACTCACTCACTCACTCACTCACTCACTCACACTCACTCACTCACTCACTCACTCACTCACTCACTCACTCACTCACTCACTCACTCACTCACTCACTCACTCACTCACTCACTCACTCACTCACTCACTCACTCACACCAACTCACTCACTCGCGTTCACCCACCCACTAAACTAATGCAAAACGGCGCTCAAGCTCTGCCTGTAAAGCGTACTCTGTCTTTAGCAACAAACTGTAGGGCGAAGTCAGAAGCGCAGGGGCAGTTGTGTACCGAGACCGCGGTGTAATATATTATTATGATGTTACACTGGGGGCCGAGACGGAGCGCGGGTAAACTTATATGCTTGATGAATTACACAACTACTTTTCTGCGTATTTGCCATCCGCGATTGGCCATCGCAGACAGGACGACTCCGATAATACGGCGAGAGCTATGACTATGAGGTTTAGCCACCCTCCATCGAGTAAATGCTTTTATGCATTTTCGCAAGAGCGAAAACGCAGTTATTCTTTATTTTTTAGTTTTTTTTGCGTAAGAGAAGCTTTTTTTTAATAATGGCTTTGCATGTAGAATAAAGGTATCGTGGCGGTGCTTAGCGCTTCCTTGTGCCTGTCGACGATTACTCTTTCTATACTGACTGAGGAAATCCACGTGCGTCACGAGATTTAAATTGGGATAATTTAAAGTCTTCGAGTGGGGCAGTGCAGAACTGGAGACGGACCTGCATTTTCAACGCGCCATCAATGAGATGCTCGATAAATAGCTGGCCGGCTTAGATTTATGTAGGACTTCTGCGCAGCAAAAGCAAAGCAGCCTAAGTGAATTCCCGAGAACGTCGAGAAATTGTACGTGTTGGTTGATAACCCTGAATTTCGAACAGCGCAACACGGGACATCACTGTGTGCGCCCTCTTTAGTCCTTTCCCATGTCGTGCTGTTCTAAATAAATATAGCACTTGATGTACTTGGCAGCGTTACTATGATTTCCGGTGCGTTGTGTTGGATGTGCTCCCGGAAATGGAATCGTTGACGGGATGACAGGTTGCCAGGGTGCTACGATTCGCCCTGGCTTCCTGCTGCGGTATCGCTGCTTGTGGCTTTGAGCATCCGGCAAAGGATGTTTCTGCAGCGTGGGTTTCGTACGATTTCATAGGTCACAGACCCTATTTTCACTGCTTACTGCGGAAGTCTGAAACGCTCGCTTGACACCATCATGCGCGAGTTTCGTCTTACAGTTTGTTCTGTCTCTGATGGGGACGTGAATACTTGTTTCTCACTATTCACACCTGCACATTGAGATATAAGCAGTACGTTGGAGATGTTAGTCATGTGCGTGCAGCCCTGCTACCAAACAAGCCTAACCTCTAGGACTGAGGACAAGGAAGTGTCGTTGTGGTAAATAAATAAATAAACTGACTTTCTTGTTGTGCTCCTTTCGCAGAGTGAAATCTCGTCACGTTTGTGAAAATTAATGACTTTTTGACGTAGTGTGGCATTGATCCCAGGTCGCAGGACTTGCAAGTGGATATATTCCGATGAGTGACTGATTTAGATTTAGATTCGCTGCGCTACAGTTCCGATTGGCCGCGCACCAGTGAGATAAGTTCATTAATGTATTTTTTAATTAAGGTATATTAAGGTATTAAAGTAATTAAGTCGAGAAAAACACTAAATCAGTTTATAGTGGCAAACCATTCTTTCAACACTCTATCTGCGTTAATTTTCTGGTAAGGGTGTTGTAAAGTAGACGAGAAAAATGGTCCAAGTTCCATTTTTCGAATTTCGCGCCAATACTAGGCCGGAGAAAACGGCGTCAAAATTTATGACGTCATGCCGAGCCGGTGCGGGAACTTCGAAGGCATAGCTACCCTTTTTCGGTTTCGTGTCTTTTGGGACTTATCGCGCCTCTACTCAGCGTAAGAGTGGCTTCTTTGTCGTTATCGTATAAGGGTAATTTACAAACTCAGCTCAAAAATGTTTGCCTTTAGTGTTCTTTTAAGGAGAAAGTGAGAGGACAGTAATTGCTTGAGCGTGCCGTGCTGTGCTTTTTTGGGTCGTTTTTAAACTATTATAATTTTTGTAACTTTTCAAACAAGTTCTTATTTTTTTTATAACTGAAATGGTGTGCTTTAACCTTTTCCGATTGGCCCCCGCTTAACACTGCCCCTTAGGGAACAGTGGTGAGCAGACCATGCCCGTGCTTGCATTTTTGATATTTCAGTGAGGCAATAATACAATGCTAATAAAATACTAAGCAAACGATACAGGCAGCACGCCGAAATCAATACGCCTCGTATGAAAAACACTCACACGGTTTACTTTCCGAAACGCTCACAAATGGTGCAGCTTCATCACGTCCCCTCGCTTTCCTGCGGAAAGCTTATAGAAAGAAAGAAGTAGATGCATCATGTTTCGTGCACTTTTTTTTGGAAGGCTACCGGGAAATGCGCGCTACCCATTTCCCCCCGCTTAGCTTAATAAAGTTCACGAAAGGTCACACGCAGCCGACGCACTGCCTGTTGTAAACAAATGGCGCACTGCTTACGTGCAGCGGCGGCGACGGTTGGAAGCAAAACAAAACAAAAAAAGCCCTCTCGCGACGGTTTCGCCTGAACTCCATGCCGAGAAGCAGGATGGTGAAACGTCCCACGCATGTGATGTACTACGGATGGGAACAGCAGCAGCAGCAACAGCAACAAAAACAGCAAATTTCTATTATTTATTATTTTAGATGTAGAGAAATAATAAAGGTTGGTGTCGTTCGAGCTGGCTATACCAAAATTCGCATAATTCATTACTCGGGAAGGAAAAAATATCTGTGTCGAATAAATGGTAAATGCGAAAGAAAAAAAAACGCGTTAGCATTACGTCGCACCTCTCCGAGGTCCCAGATCCGTGTTTTAAGAACCGGGTTCACCAGATTGCAAAGTGGTTGTTGAGGAGCTCACTTGACACACGTCCTGCCTCTTTGAGGAGCGAAGTGCAACTGACGGTGTTCTGAGCAGACAACCGTCAGTTGCAATAAATTTATTTACGGGGTGTTTTATTTTATCGCTATCCTAACTTTTCAAAATCGTCTGTGACATGTAGCTCAGTGCCAATTCTTGAGCTAGATTACTGTTAGAGGCAGACATAAATTGGAGAAGAAAATTCTCAAAGTGAATATCTGAGCAATGAACAAATTCTTGCTTAGTAATTTTTAAACTAATTACTCTACGCCGCTTGTTCTTTATTGAAATGAAATCTATGCTGTATGATATAGCATGCTGTATGCTGTATGTATACAGCGTAGCTGTATGCCTACAGTTGGTCGGGAGGTTTAATGGGCGCGTTCCGCGATCAACCAAAATCAATACCGCCGTGGCAGCTCAGACAGACCCCCAACGGCAGCTAAAAACGGGCTTTGTGTTTGAGTTTCCGCATAACAGAATTATGATTTCTCGCGTGTTCGAATTACAAGCCGAGGCCATCATGTCTACGGCTGGTGCGCAAGTCGTACTTTACGAATTTTCTGATGCAATTTACTTCGAATAGTTGAATTAGTTCAATGAGGCACTTGCGCCTGGCGGAGGGCTTAGACGAATGACGATGTACGCTGCACTTCAGCACACGTGCTTGCGCGCTGTGAAGTACGTCGCTTGTGGTGCTCGTGTTTGTCTAACGTCGTCTAACGTCAAATCTGGTAGTGGCACTTGCGTAACGTTCGTTCTTGCCTAACGTCGGCAACAGCTTCTGTGTACATCCACTTTCACAGGGTGCAAAGGAGGTGGATTTTTTTTGTTTAATCACTGAAGCTAATGCTGTTTTCCGTGAGCGCGCGCCGCGAAAAACAGCTCGGCTGTAAAAGAGGAAGAAGGAACAGTCTATCAGCGGTGCTGGGAATTTGCGCAAACCCGCAGGGTTTGCGTCAACAAACACGGCGGAGGTATCGGTGACGCGGAAAGCGGAGACACCGTCGGGGCTTGTTACGACACTGTCAATCGAACACGTACGGCGTCCGGCAGGTGCTTTCGTTCCCAGGCATCGATGCGGAGACGCGGTGCTTTTCATACGTTTCTCTTGTCGCGGGCTGTAGTGCTGCGGAGACGGTTTATACTGTCGCTTCATATTGCAGTGTCGCCGCCCACGTATAGCTTAGTAGTTTATAGAGTAGTCGTGTTAACATATATATATATATATATATATATATATATATATATATATATATATATATATATATATAGCCTTGGAGCACTCCGATGTGGTTCACTCGTTTACTTCAGCTGTCCTGTACATGTATGCTTGAATTGTGCTCTTCATTTGTCGCTGCTCGAGCTCATTGCATATGCGCTTGCGTCACCACGTCCTTCGCCGACCTTCGGGCTCGAGGGGCTTGTTGAATTTTGTTCTTACGTGTGCTCCACGACCACGACACCTCTTCTGCACTCACCGCCCATAGCGAAACCTTTCTTGACGAAGATGCTTTACGCGTTCTGCCGCTCCCTTTGACGTCACCTCTCGGACAACTTTCCACAGCATTGAAGGCAAAGCGATGAACGCGGAGCAACAGGGCGTGTCGCTGCGCGAATTAGTGCGGCACCATCTAGCGGCTCTTTTGTCGTCCTGGAAGACACACAGAATCAGCGTAGCTGCCACGCGCGGTGGCTTTGCATTTGCTTAAACGTGGAAGAGAACAGCAGGAAAGAACGAGCCAGATTTAGCGCTAGGTGGTTTATAACTTGCCTCTTATTTCGCTGTTATAAGTAAGGTGCTTATGTTGTCTCTTTCTGAGCTTAAGCTAACGCTTAAGTTGAGAGTGGAGGACTGTTTTCAGCAGCGCGCTTACTCATGCACGTTCTGCCTCCACGGCTGAACTTCCATTGCCACAGAAAGCTGTAAGCGAGTACAACAATGACGGTACTTCCTTGGGCACCATGTGTACGAGTGCGTACACGTTTGCTGATCAAAGCGGAACTTCCGTCACCCCGTCTCGACTGGAGAAAGTAGATGGCAGCGACCCCACTCGACAGAAGTGGACGCTGCGCTTTGCACTCATCCACGGGAATCCTTGAGAAGCGTAACGTCTTCGTCAGTCGATAGGTGGCGCCCCCGGTCAAGTCGGTGGAGCGGAGGGTTTCGGGTCGAGGATCGTTGAATACGGGGGTTAGGAAATGACAACGACAACCGCGCAAGGTCGATCCAAATAGGTCGCGAAGCTTCGGGCGAAAAGCGGTTCAGTACAGATTGTCACCGACATCAGCATGGGGGGTTATGGGAGCAGCGATTGAAGCGCGACTATGTTTGGAGGGAACAAACATTGGGAAAGAAAAACGCGTTTTTTAATTCAAACGAGACACAGTTAGATTCATTCAACGAAAATAAAATTCCTAGACAATTTTATACATTCTTGACGAGTTAAGAAAATACAAGTTAAATTTTATTATTATTAATAAATGCATTTCCTTTAAGCGCCCATCGCTACAGGGGGCGTTGACGCCACTATCACTCGCAATGCAACGCACGTCTTGAAATGGGCAGAAAGGCGCACTCGTATCACCTGTTGAAATACGCCCCCCTCACAGTTTGTACTTTCTTGCTTGTCAAAGTTTGTCTGAATTTGGTGACGTGGGTAGCTTCATTGCTTCTGAATCTGTTCAGTCAAATGTAGTGAGTTACGACCGCCAGATAATTGTGTACTTGTTTTCGTGCGACCGCGCTGGCCGACGGGCTTGGCATCCAACAATAGGATCAGCACTCTACACCTAAAGCTTTCGTCCGCCTCCAAAGAAAGTATGTTCTGTGCAGGGATGCGATTTCGACAACCGTGCGGCTGGCCTTTTCCTGCATCGCTTTCCACGCTGAAAGCTCGAAACGCCCATCCAGTCGAATGGCAGGGCATTTGAATATATAGCTCCAAAGGAAGAACAACAAAACAAATTTCGCGCCTTCGAAAACAAAATGACGTCACTTCTGCTTTTAACGGACATGGCGTCACATTATTTTTTCTTCCGCCGGAAGTGTTCCCACCACATACAGATGGCGCTAAGCCCCATGGACCGCCGATGGACCGCCATGTTTTGAACGTATGGGCTCCTATGGAAGCTTCGCTACCAGGTACATTTACCTTGAACCGCGTGCTGCCTCACACGTGACCTCATTCGGTGCCCTCGTCGCGAAACGAGCGTCTGCTTAGGTAAAGCCAAGTACTCGCCGCGGCTGCGTAGTGGATATGGCGGCGATGCGCTGCTAAACCCGAGGTCGCGGGATCGAATCCCGGCCACGGCGGCCGCATTTCGATGGGAGTGAAATGCAAGAACGCCCGATGTACTGTGCACAGGGCGCACGTTAAGGAATCCCACGTGGTCAACACTAATACGTAGCCCTTCGCTACGGCGTGCTTTATGATCGAACCGTGGTTCTGACACATGAAAACCCAGAATATCACTTAATTTTAATGAAATGCGCACGTGGTATACGGTGCGATTTTTCCAAGAGTACATCTCCCCGTGCAGTAGATCCTCGTTCACTCTTCTGCCATTTTTTTAACTGACGTTGCTATAGAAACGTGAAGGCTTTAAGTTAGCTTCAGACACCTGGTCCCTGAAACAAAGACCAATTGTGCTTGCCTACCTCACTTGAAAAGAGACCAGGAGATCGGGAAAAGAACTATCGCTGCTGTCGGGAGTATGCGAAAACCTAAGGCGGAGCGCCTCGTCACGCGAACGTAATTTTTTTTTCTTTTTAAACACCAGGAACCGAGTTAGGCGATGTGTAGGAACGTGGAGGAAACGTGAAAGCCTCACACTATGAAAACCTAGAATGCGAAATGCCCTCGATCACTTAGTGGCAAGAACAAAAGAAGACTGTGTTGACGGGAGCCTAAAAAAATCGTCCGAGAAAACTTGCGAGCCCACTTGCAGCACCAGCACGGACGACGTGAGAGAACCGGTACCGCTCGAGGATGGCGTGCAGGAAATTGCCGTCGTGGCGCTAAAGTACGATAGCCGACGCATTCGAATGCGTCGTTCTGGTATTCTTCAAACCGCGGTTTGTAGCAGAGATAACGACGAGACATGTCTCCATACTGCGCGGAGTACTATTCGCAACGCCGTGGTGATAGCAGGAACGTTTCTGTTGAGAAAACATAACAAACTAAAAAAGATTCAAGGAGGAGTCAGTATGTCTCTCTAAACATGTCTGTAGTTTCTCTTCTTTTTCTCTCTCTCTCTCTAAAGAAATGTAATATAAACCAGGCTGCGCGAGACTCACGCAGAAGCAAGTTGAAAGATATCGAAAAGTGTGAGCCAAAGTGTAGAATGAAAAAAGAAAATGTAGCACAGGGAGTATTAAAAAAATATAGATAGAGAAAATTTTATGGAGAGCATAGTGACTCATCTCACTGTAAAAATAATATAGAATAAAAAAACAAAGGGAGAAGAAAAGTGCGCAGTCTGCTGCGATTTTGTGCAGGTAAATGTATACGAAAAGCGGATCAAATATATATATATATATGAGTCCTGAAATTGAAGTGAGCAAGACAGACACACGGCGAAAGAGAAAAGCTAAAGCATTCCTCCCCTAAACTGAACCAGAATCGCGAGAGAGTTCCGCATGTTCAGACGGCACTCTGAATCGCTCGGCAAAGCGCATACGTAACAGACAAGCCAAGATCGCGACGAAATTTTTTTTTTCTTTTGACGAACGCGCGCCTACACGCTCGGCGACGAGAAGCGCAGAAAAAAAAAAAAGAACGCGGCGGGCGTTTGTTATAGACAGCGAGTCTCACCGTCCAAACATGTCCCCCGCACTGCTGCCGCTGCGTCGAAAAAAAAAATAAAAGAAAGCAAGGAAGGCGCGATGCATCAGAGGAACGCGCCGCTTCGCGAAACGCAACCGGCACCGGGTCGTATATTACCTCGGGCTGTGCCGAGAAGCGCCGGTCTCTTTCGTCCTGAGCGATGAACGTCGGCCGAGGCGAGTGTGTTGCGTAGTGCGTTCCATTTGTAGACGATTTCTGCAGCTTGCAAGGTTTGTCGACGACGCAGAATTTAAGTGCAGTTTGAATTGTAGGCATGAATGCTGCTTTTGTTTTTTCTTGCGCACAAGACGAGGACGAAGAGGAGACTGAGACACACGTCTTCGCATTGTGCGCAAAAAGCTGCAATCATGTCCCATCAACGTGCCCCGAAACAGTCACCTTAGTGAATTCTGCAGGGTTTTGCGCGCTAAAACCACGATGTGGTTATCAGGTGCGCCGTCGTATGCGGGGGATTCTGGATAATGTTGACAACCTGCGTTTATTTCACGTTCACCGGATGCCCTATACACGAGTGTTCTCTTTTCTTCTTTTTTTTTTCATTTCGCTCCCGCAGAAATGCGGCCGCCGAGGTCGAGAATAGAACGCTAGACATCGTCATTAGCAGTGCAATGCAATATAGTCACTAAGCCACCGCGTGGGTGGTGTAAAAATGGGAAATAACTGAGCTTCGAGAATTTAGTTTTCTCGTGGCCGTTCGACAGTTATTAGATGATACTCATCACCTTATCCCTTCGTATCCTTGAATGCCGCGAATTTCGTGCGTGTCGCTGAAATTTGAAATACCACTTGCGCTTTTAGAGTCACTTCGAGATGGACGGACGGACGGACGGACGGACGGACGGACGGACGGACGGACGGACGGACGGACGGACGGACGGACGGACGGACGGACGGACGGACGGACGGATGGATGGATGGATGGATGGATGGATGGATGGATGGATGGATGGATGGATACTTTATAGAAGAGAGCATATGAGCGTAGATAGCTCTGTACTGGGTGGTCCCCTCAGTCCAACAGAATACCTTACAATCTTACAGAATACCTCCCCCCCTTCTCCCCAAGAGTGCAAGGGCCTTGGCCGCCCTTCTCTTTCGGTGGAGTCTCAGGTGGACAGCGTTGCCTCCTGTTGCCATGTGGTTCTAATAATAAAATATATCTAATAAGTGTCACTAACTGTCCCGGCGGAAGCGCTGTTACAGAAAATAAAATGGTGTTCTCCTGCAGGTAGTGGACTTTAGTACCTATACCTGAACTTTCTTCCAACTTGTAATGAAGTATTTTTTGTGTATTGCATTGTGATATTTTCTGTATGAAGAAGCTATGCACAAGCTTCAGTCTTATGTGCGATTTCAAGAGAACAGGCGACTCGAAGTGCTTTATTGCCCCTCACGTTGCGTTGCGTCCACATATTGACATGTGTACTTGTTTATCAGGTGACCGCGGCTCATCCTCTAACAAATGTTATCGTTCAGCGCAGGACGCGCCTGCATGTATCGGAAGTTTCTGGAATGTTATCGATGCTTCCATCCGCTGTCTGTGACCGAACCTTGTGTAATCTGATTGCGTGTATGCATGAAGGGAATGGTGTAGAACTTTGTGCAAGACACGCGGGAACCAGCGATTGCTCTGGAACCTTCGATGACTGATGTGGAAAAGCCGACGCGCTTGACCCGCAAATAAGATTTCGACGATCGCCGACTGTGTTCGGCGCTATCCTTGTGCTCTGAGCGTAACCTGTTTTTGAGGACGCGGGTTCGCCCAACAAAAGTTAGTTTCGTCATACGCAGTATTGCCATGTATTGCTACTGTGCAATTTGCCGTCACTACTGCGTGACAATATGTTGCCCTCACCCGCCGTGGTTGCTCAGTGGCTATGGTGTTGGGCTGCTGAGCACGAGGTCGCGGGGTCGAATCCCGGCCACGGTGGCGGCATTTCTATGGGGGCGAAATGCGAAAACACCCGTGTGCTTAGATTTAGGTGCACGTTAAAGAGCCCCAGGTGGTCAAAATTTCCGGAGTCCTCCACTACGGCGTGCCTCATAATCAGAAAGTGGTTTTGGCACGTAAAACCCCAAATATTATTATTACGTTGCCCTCAGGATTGTGGTGTTGCCCACCTTATGACACAGGCTGCCGCACCGTATGACAATACGCGACGATACGTAATAGTGATTTCGGTTTTTAGTGCATGCATTTGCACCGTCATGCGATAAGAGCCGCATGCCCAGATACCTACACCAGGCATAACGCCCTCTCGCGGGCCAGTCTCGCTGAAGCCGGCCTTGTTCATCCATTGCACGCTTGAGATCAGCACAATAACAGTGCGCAACCACCTCCTAGTGTGGTATTTTTTTTTCATATTTCTCGGGCTTTCTTTTTAACGCGGAAAAAAGGCCCACGTGAGATATATCGTGTTGGAAACAATTTATTGCGATGATTCTCAAGGTGCAGTACAACTGCGTGTAACACTTGGGGTCTGCAGCCAATACTTAAAAAGTTAATCAATGAAACATAACTAATCCACTAGTTAAGGGGAAATAAAAAAAAATAGCCTAAGTAACTCTAGGCCAGTGCCAAAATTATACATTTGGTTCGATTCGCGTTTCATATTTAAAACTTTGGCTCAAGTTATGTGGGACAGCTTTTATACAACGCACACTTTCGACATCAAGGTGCAGAAAGAGCAAACGACAACAGGTCATCTTGTTTGCGTCAAACTTAACAATTTATTTTCGCATCATATAACGAAACATATGTTTGACTAACACATGCTTGACCACTGATTTATATGTGATATGCCTATAGCAGTTCCTGTGCATTTTTCAATGTGATTCATACGCGGTGCAACGTTTAGGTAGAGGGTCCACGATGAGACTATGATTTGCCTGATGGTTATCGGAGTTCTGGGGATCGGGAAACGTTTGTGAGCAGGCGAACAGAGGCGCAAACGTTGGTGAAAGAACGAATTGAGCGTAATATGCGTTAAGGACCCGTAAAAAGGATATTGTTTAACGAAACTTCTAACCCTCACCCTGTTACTCAGGGTGCAAAGTATTCCTCCGTACCGCGACGCCTGTCATTTTGACGTTTAGAGATGGGCCCTCGGCTGCATGTGGTTACAGCGATAGAAACCTGTTCTTCCGGTCGGTCACGTAGGGTGTATACCCAAGTCTTCCAGCAAAAAACCTGTTCCAGCTTTCGCGTACTTCCTAGCTACAACTCTCGCCAACAGCTCGATACACTCCGGTTGCTCATTCCAGTTTGTTAGATTCCCTGAAACGCTGTCAGTCCCCAGTGTGTGTGACTCGCGACGTGATTACAGGAGACAACGCTAGGTCAGACCCGCAATGACAGAGCGCCATTCCTTATCATGGAAAACAAGAACTTGATAACCTTTATTTCTGGCCATAGATAGTACATGCTCTCGCTCTGTCTCTCTCACACAGACACACAATCAATGAAATATTATCAGAGTAAAATAAATAGTGCAGTAACTCATTATTTATAGCTACTTTGCTGAAATATATACCCGAGACTGAAAACTTTAACTTATGAAAAGCGCCACCACATGCTTTGTGTCGAGTTTCCCGCGCGTATCTTAATATTTCGAGGTATCAAACTCAGCGTAGCAGAAATGACACGTAGGGCTTTCTTGGGGGGAAGGGGGGGGGGGTAGTTAACGGCTACTACGCAACGTGATGTGACGCGACACAGGCCCAACACCCTCCATCCCCGTCTACCCCTCAAAAGTCCCGCTTCGCATCGGCGGCCACAAGGCGACCGCTTCGCAGGTCATACTTGGTCGCGCTTGGTTGGAAGCAAAACAAGCAATATTTGCCTGCGAGTGAGCGAGGCAGAGAAAAGGAGAGACGGGTAAAAGGGCGTGGCAGAGGTTGGGCAATGCGTTCAGCAGCGACATCAGAAATGAAACAAGGTCAGCGAGGTAGAAGAGGCGAGATGTTGGAACCGCGCGAGCATGAGCGTGAGAACAGCAAGAGAAGTGCGAAAGGTCGTGGCGGCGCGGGAGGTGAAGACACGGGTGACAAGGCAGCGAACGAGCGTGACGAGAAGGAACGGGCAGCGGAAGAAACGTGAAGGCAGAAGTGAAACTTGAAGTCACACGGAAGTAAAAAAAAATTAAGTTCATGCTTCGTGAGGCACGTTGTGTTCGAGACAGAGAGAAGGAGAGTGAGGAACTCACTGAAGGAAGTGACAACGAATAAGCCAGGGAGAGGGTACGCGACTTGGCGTTCAGGAGGACCAGAGGTGAAAGGGGTGGCGTAAAGGCGGGGCAGCAACCCAGAGAGAGAGAGAGAGAGAGAGAAAAACTTTTAGCCGCCGCCGCCACCATCGCCGCGCCACCATTCAGCGTGATTACCTGGCCGTGCCGGCGAGGACGGGAAAAGCGTGACCAACCATGCGGCAAACTCGGCTTGGCGCCTCGACGCATCTGGGTGGAAAGGGGTTGCCTCCCCCTCCCCCCTTCGAAAAGATAAAACCAATCATAATAAAGGGAAGCTGTGTTGTTGCGCGGTTTCAGGGGATGCTGGGATGTTGGGAGGCGTTGAGTTAGGGGAGGGGGGGGGAGGTACCGGGATGACACGGGCCACGTTGTGTGGTGGCGGGGGGGGGGCGGGGGGGGGTACTGAGTGGATTGTCGATGCATGGCTTGGTCGCGGACGCAGATGGCGCGAAAAGAGGTGGCGGCGGCGGTGCGATAGCGGAGGCAGCGGTCCGCGCCGACGACAGTTTGCCCGGGGACACGAAGCGCGAGCGCCGCGGTGACGTCATCGATTCTCTTGCCGGAGCACTTGTTTGCGGCGCTGAGTTATTTACGCGAGGGCGCGGGCCGTAACGTTCGCTATTACCGCCCGCACTTGCTCACGAAGTTAAGGTGCGAGTAGGGTTGCGAAAATTAAGTGTCCTGCCGACACAAAGCGTTTGATGTACGATCATATACTGCCGTTCCTTATTGGACTACCTGCCGGAAACAAATCTGTTTGTGCATCCTTAACTACACAGTCACCATGCCTAAAGGCGGATTTCCAAAAAAAAAAACGTGCCCTATATGCGTAGTCGCATTGTACAGTTTGGTTAGGGAGCGGCGGATGCCTTGAAGAATCGCTAGGGGAAGGAGTACATGGAGCTTTTCAGCGCCATTAGGGTATTTGCAAAGTTCGAGCTTAAGGTGGGCGATAGCTCGCAGGACAATTGTTAGTGGTAGACTAGAGAAACTTTAGGAGATAGAGAGTCCAAGGTGGTGCCCTTCAGGTTTTCATGTTAACAAGCCGAAAAGCTCCTGAGAAATATTCGTGCTTGTGCAAGATACCCCCCCCATAAGCAATCTGGAGCACGATAGCTCCATGGCTGTGGTGGAAGATACATGTGGACAGAATATTTCTGTTTACTTGCCCTCTTTTCTTGTTCTGGACTTTGCACACAAATCAATTTTAATGGCATCGCAATAAATGGATGCCTGCTCTGAAGATTAACACTGGGGAAAAGACCTCGCCCTGAGCAAGAGAGGGAGCGCCAAACATGGCTGACAGCCCAATTTGCCGATAACAAAAGAAAAAGCGCTGATGTTCACAGAAGGCTCTAGAAAACCACTTTTAAGAGCGAATTCCAGCCAGTCCTCATGTTGTACATATTACTAGCAAGGGCGGCCAATTCAACGGCAAAGATAATTTACCTACGAAAAGCTTTGTGGATTCGGCAACTAATTTCGCTGAAAAATTTCCTTCTGTAACTGAGTGAGGAATGCTTCAAAACGTCAATCTCCGGTTTTCTGGCAGAAGACGTCTAAACAACCTAAGACACTTAGTTGTGGCTCAAATTATGCTTCACTACCGCACAAACGAGCCAATGTCAATCGACATATACATTCATTCGATCGCAGTAACTACATTAAACAAAAGATGTGCAATTGAAGTCCTGCACTGTCGTGGCATGATTCGGAATAGATTCGAAAGTTTTAGAATGTTCTGGACATCAGAACATCAGGTTTTACTTAGAGAAACCTAATTAAAAACCAACAACTATGCGATGTTGCAATGGTTCAAAGGCGGATCACACCAGCGATTATTTGGACCGTACTCTGAGCGGTTATCTGTGCGAATACGAACTTGCACATCAAAGCTTCACATCTCTATTTTTATTCGTGGTGACGTATGTCAGTTGAAGTTGGAGGTTTGAACAAGTGACTGAGCGTCCGAACATCCATGGAAGTTGAGACGTTCATGTGAGGTTCTTGCCATTTGCAAAGACACATATCGGCTCACGTCAGCAAAAAAGAAAGAAAAAAAGCAAATTTTCCCGGACGTGCCTTGCTCGTCTGTCGCTTGTTGAACTTACGTATGAACTTCCTAATAGGCAAGCCTGGTCACGTATGAGGAAGACATGGTTATCTCATGTAGGCCGTTTATGCCTTGAGAATTAAGTTTTCTAATCACAGCGAATATTAAGAAAGCGCATGGAACATTGGTTGAGGTTCACTTAACGTTGCGCAAACACTTAAAGGAATCCATTGCAGACCCTTATTGATCCCCGGCCAACTTGCGCGTTTCAACTGCAAACTACGTCGAATTTGGTCGGAGAAGTTTAATATTTACGCAATCAATGCCTGATGTGAAGGGTGAAGGGCGCATAAGGGGCGTAGGAGACCTAGGTATTGCAAGTTCATGTATATATGAAATCTTATTTAAAGTTGGAAGAGTTTATGAACTCTCATATTGCTTATATAGTAGATACATTTGTACAGGGCGTTTCAGCTAACTTTAGGCAGAGTTTTAAAACATGCCGATGCACTCTAAGACGAAGCGACCAAATGCATGTTGCTCGCTTTTGTGTGTAGTCTATGATGCCATATTTTATATTTTGCCTAATTAGATAATTAGTCAAGATTAATTAGCCAACTTCTGAAGCAACGAAGTTAGGCAAAAAATTCCACTTAGAAAGTTGCAGAGCGGTTTGCAAAACGTCCGAATAAAGTTTCTATCTATTAAATATGAGTGTTTTTCAGCTTACTGCGGATGCCCGTGAAATAAAAAAAAAAGAAAAAAAAAACACGGCGTGCAAGCGGGTATATTACCGGCTATGTTTTCTTTTCTTTTTTTTTTTTTGCGGGCACCCGCAGTAATCAGAACAACTCTCGTCCCTAATAGATAGAAAGTTAGAAACTGTCTAATCGGACGTTTTGCAAAGCGCTCTACAACTTTCTATTTATAACTTTTGCCTAATTTCGTTGCTTCTGAAGTTGGTTAATTGAGCTTGATTAATTATCTAATTAAGCAAAATACAAAATATAGCGTGACACAGTACATACAAATGCGAGCAACATGCATTTGGTGGCATCGTCTTAGAGTGCATGGGCATATCTTTAAACTCTGGCTAAAGTTAGCTGAAACTACGGGTATACTATCCCGGCCTCGGCGGCCGCATGCCATCGACAATGAAAAACTGAAAAAAGAGAAAACGTTTGTGTATCAGGTGCATGTTAAAGAACCCTAGGTAGTCAAAGGTGCGCCATCTTCTTCTTGTAAAAAGATGTGACAAAATTTACGCCAATAATGACACTCACTCACTTACTTACTTACTCACGTTAACTCACTTGGGCCGCTTGGTGCATACTTTTGCGAAGAAACAGCGTCTACGAACGGGACAGGGAAGACATCACCCACGAGTGGTTATATTTTCGTCATCCCTGACGGAGAGTTAAATTTTTTGCTAAGGTTAAATGAAATGAACCCTCCTATGGAGTGTTCCAATGACGCCCCCTGATTTATCCGTCGTGGTGGCCGGCACAGTTCAGCAAAATGTAAAGAACAGATCGGTTCTTTGCACCTTCATATTTCGCGCTCTTTAAGACTCTTGGTAATTTTTACCTGAAAAATATTGCCTTTTATGTGCCACCGTCCGCTGTATTGTTGAACGAAAGGAACTACCAATTGTCTTTTATGAAAAAAGTGCGCTAAGATTTTCACAGCAGTGCTCATTCTTCGGCTTGTACGTCGTTCATTTGAGTTTTTACGAGTATTCGTGCGAAACGCGATTTCACTGCTGAAATACATTGGAACACGGTCACTGCCGTCCAGCGAGTAAAGAAGAAAATGGCGGAGCTTGTCACCCCTTATCCAAAGTTGCATATGCATCCAGAGGTTCACCAAGGTCTTTCATGTTCCTCCCCTTTCTCCCTTTCTGTCTCTTTCTTTGCTCGCTGGCATGCACCTCGTTGCTGTTTCTTCAAGTCCGTTGTAGGGATGAGGATTCTATTCAGCGTAGACGCGTTTGTAGCCAAGTTCTGCCAGCAAATAATCTCAAAAGCGATGACCAAAGTGAAATGCTCACGCATATATGCTGTTTAATCATGACACTATCTCTTAATCTCCTGTTGAACTAGAATTGCCATTATGTTCTCTCAAAATGTTGATTCTGACACCGATGTCTCGCGGATTTGTTTGTTTCATTCTTATCAACTAATGGTAAAACAAAACTACAAACGAAGCATCAAATCACTTAGGGCTGAGAAAGTATTTCTTTGTTAACTCCGAATGAAATTGTTTGGTAGAGGATGGTCGTACCATTAAGAATAAAACTAATGACAAACTTCTCTTAATTTTCCCGGCCAAACCTTGCCGATGTTGGCTTTGCAAGTTTCACAGTATTTGCTGCGTTTGGTCCATTTCGTGCGGGAAAACTTCCCAGAAAATTCTGTGTTTTGTATTTACCTACTTAGTGAAATCATTCTTTATGGACATTACCTTTAATGTTGATAGTATAAATAATAATTTTATATTGGCTTGCTTGGTGGTATTGTCTGCTGGCCGTTAGCAGACGTGACCAAAACGTACGACGTCATAGCCAGCACGCGCGAGAGTCGGAGGGTGGCGTAGCCACCCACTTTTTTTGTTCTTGCATCCCCCCTTTTTTTTTTTTGCCTCACCGGTCTTGTTCGGTACAGTAAATTTTTATCGCCAACGATAACACCGACCCGTTGGTAATGAGGATCAGAGCAGCGCACGAACCTGGCTTCGTTTTTTTTTCTTCAGCGTGCAAGTGCGTATACATCCACGCCCTCCTTTGAATGAGAAACGGAAGCTGGAACGCTTTCTTTCGGTGCTAATGCACGCAACTCACCTGAACGAGCTGGAAGAACTGGGACGCCTTGGCGATGGGGTCGGTGACGGCGTTGCATGCTGCGCCGAACAGCACCAGTTTCTTTGGCCGCTTGTCGATCATGTCGAACAGGGCCTTCATGCCCACCGCTGGGTCGCACTGCAACGACAGAAAAGATAGGGAGTTGTCACGTTAATCCGCACGCACTACTTAACGTACTACAACGCGTACTGTATGCGAGAGTCGGAGTGCACGTGATATGACGTTGAACGCGTACTCGCGTTCCACTGCACGACCTTTCCTCTGATCAGGCACTTAAGTGCCTGCTAATGTGCTAATGAGCGGATCTAGCAAGGCAACTGTCTCATATGCATAAGCACTCACCACTTCTCTTATCATCATCACCTATCCCAGTACTTCCACTCCCATTCCCTCCTCCCCAGTGCAGAGTAGCAGACTAGAGCGCACTAGCTCAGGTCGACCTCTCTATCTTTCCTGTCAATAAATGCTATTCAATTACTTAACAAGGAACCTGGCAGCCACAGAATTGAAGGAAAGGCTGATGGTGTAAATACAGTACTTGAATTACATGGCACACGATACTTTATTGTTTTTTTGTTATTTAACCATCGTGATGAAAGGGAAACAAAGTTAATGGAGACGGAAAGAAAACACTCCGATTATGCTATTCGAATCAACAACTTGCGCACAAAGCGTAAGGAAGTTTCAGTCGAGAAAGGCGATGACTCCTCGTGTTTTTCTTTCATCAGTATTGAGCAGCCTACGCACGTAATTGCAAACGCCGGAGCTTTGCCGTGGAGAATATGCTGACCTAATTTGCTATTTATACATATGTATCTTGTTGTATGCGCCCACGAACACGCTCGTGTCGATGTGCTAATGTGTGAATGCTATTATGCTTTTATTACCTACGCTTTCCACGACTCCAGCGAATGCTAGCTGCTGTTATAGATAGCGCCCTAAACAGACTTCCTTATTCCGGCTCCTAAATTTTCGCGACGCTATAGTGTTTCCACTTGAGAGTCAAACAGCAGGTCTCACACAGATCTTTCACGCCCGACGCGTCCGAGCTTTTTGTGTGCAATAAACATCATCATTTTCTGTTCATATTTTGGTTGAAGGGATTACTTATTCTTAAAACAGCGAATAATACAGCAAAGAAATATTTTGACGGCCTCACCAACTCTGCACGTTGCAGAATTAATCTGATGGCGACATGAGGTGAAGCGATTTATAAGTGCGTTCAAGCAATTCACTTACAAGCACGGAACACTCATTTGTAAAAAGAAAATAGACAACACGAAAAAAACAAATATGACGTTGCGCAAACACTTAAAGGAATCCATAGCAGACCCTTATTGATCCCCGGCCAATTTGCGCGTTTATATATATATATTGCGCGTGTGTATATGTATATATATACATATATATATACATATATATATATATATATATATATATATATATATATATATATATATATATATATATATATATATATATATATATATATATATCGTAAAAATACGGCCATACAACAGTTAGGGCACGCACTGTTATTATTAACAGGCGACCTTAACTAGATGTTCGTTGTGTCTCCGTGTTTATGTAGCATTTGTATTTGCTGTATTTAGAGTGCGGCACTCAAGTGCCCAACATCTTCCGTGTGAACATCTTGGTTTTCTGAACATTTATGCTGTGTGAACTCGTTTGTTGCATGCGAACAATTCGGTTTTGTCAGTATCCATGCTATGTGAGCTCTTCTGTTGCTGGAAAATTTATTTATATTGCAGCACTGAGACTTAGTATGTGAACATCCATTAATGTGTTTATTAGTCCAGTTCTGTGATTGCTGACAAATTCACGACGATAACTGTCATGTAAGAGAAGAGGAGTAGCAGGCGCCACACATAGGCATCAACCTCTCTTTAAATACATTTGATAACAGTAAAAAAGAAGAAAAAGAGAAAGGTGTAGCAAAATCTTTGCAACAGCGAATGGGTATTGCTAGCACGATGAAACGAAACGGCGTTCTAATCTGCACAAGTAAAGCAGCCCTTGAATCCCGGCCACGGCGGCCGCATTTCGATGGGGGCGAAATGCGAAAACACCCGTGTACTTAGATTTAGGTGCACGTTAAAGAACCCCAGGTGGTCAAAATTTCCGGAGTCCCCCACTACGGCGTGCCTCATAATCAGAAAGTGGTTTTGGCACGTAAAACCCCATATATTATTATTAAAGCAGCCCTTCTCAGGAAGCTGAAATAAATATTGTAACCGAATCTGCGTTGTATTTTTTTATAGCTCTCAAAAACATAACATATTCGCAACTAAAGATAAAAACAAACTCGCATTAGTAGTGAAGCAGAAGGAAACTACGTTGTGCAATTCACACAAAGACGAAGGAACTACGAATGTGAAAAAAAAATGGCAGAAAAATCACGCAAAATAAAACTTACTCCGTGCCATTATGTCCATGTTCCTACGTGCGCGCACAAAAATTGTCGCTGAGATTTTAAAACTACACCAAGGCGTCGCCTGCTTTGCATTTGCAGAACACTGCTTGCGAGCTTCGCAAGCGAAGTATGCAGGCTACGACGCTTTAAAGCGTAACAACGAACTAACCCAGCGTCATTCATTCGAGCGCAGAGCTTGTGTTTCCAAGCTTATGGAGCTGTTCCAGAAAACAGGATAAGAACTTCGAAGTGGTCGCGCGGAATGGCTGGACTTCTGGCGTAAACATCATTGCACCTCAGCCACCCCCCCTCCTTCACGTTTTTTTTTTATAAAAACAAAAATGAGCTTTGAATGCGGCCATTAGGCTCCCAGGCTCCGACAATTCCTAACAGAGTGGATCGCCGTGTAGCTTTTGTGGCACTTCGAGCCTGTCCCTAATATGGCGCCGGCAATGTAAAGAATAAACGGCTTCCGCTCGTCATTTGGTGATACGTTTTCTTCTCTGTGCGCATCCTGTGTTTGTCTTTTGTCAGCTGTACAAAAGTGCCGAGTCGCAACACACAGTTACCAAGTTCGAGTAAGTGCAAGGCCCTACACGGAGAACATCAGACTCGCTTCCTTACTCTTTTATCGAGGGGGCGGAAGTGGGAGGGGATCTGACTCGCGTTTTGTTTTGATACTGTGTATGCTCTAATCGTTCCCGGATGTCGCTGACGCAGGCAAAGAAAAGATTCCGCTTCTTCTTCCCGCGGCGCGGTTCGTTTAGAAAGAGTCGGTATGCAAATTTGCAATTAAACCGTTTTGCGCCGCTGGAAAGACGACGATGCGCAACAAAGCAACGTAGTCGCGTGATAGTTTTTCGTTTGTTGTTCTTGTTTTCAGCGAACGCTATAGCCAGTAATCTCCTGCGGCCCGCGGACCTCCCACGGTGTTTCCCAATTCAACTCGAGAAGCAGTTCCCGTCTGAATACACTTCTCTCAATTAGGACGTTTTCTTTGCTGTTTCTATCTTGCTCTGTTAATTCATTTGCCTTGAAACGCTCGAGACTGCAAGATTGAGCTCTTTTGCGTAAGAAACGAAGATCGCACAGCGTGAATATCATGCTAATGACTTCGTTTGCAACAGACACTGTTTGGAAGGCTTCAATTTGCCACGTAAGGCTTCCAGAGTTGCCGAGAGATGGCATGCGAATAGTAAAGAGTGTGGCGCCACAGAAACGAGTGCCCTGACCACGTCGAGCAAGTTGCTTTATTGCGGAGAAACTGGGTGTGAAATGGCAGTATAGTTAAGCACGATACTCTTTTTCTACAGAACTAGCCTATTCAATGTTTTAACGCCGCTGCCAGTAATGAGTTCGCGTCGGGTTTATGAAGTGACACCTGCGCAGAGCTCTGAGTGAGGGTTGCAGACAAGAGCAGGCACAGTTCGCTGGCAGCTGCAGAAACACTATCAGGAGACGACTGAGCACATCGTAACGGGATGCCAGGGTACTGTGCCAGCCAGAACCGCAGGGAACGTCCCCATTCCGGAAGCGCCGGTTTTCAAAGCTTGTGGGCTCGCTTAACGGCCAGCGGTCGTGATGAGCAAGAGAGGTCTAGAGTAATGGTTGAAAAGCAGGGAGCAGATGGGGCCGGAGTCGTTACAGGCATTGCTAGCCTAAGAAGGTAAGGTAGAGATGGGCTAACTCGAAGAGAAGAGGAGGAGGGGGGGGGGATGCTATACTACAATAGCTATAGTAAAGAATAATCTCCTATCACGCAAGGTAGGTGATTATTTATCTCGCCCCCCCCCCCCCCCCCCCCCCGCCCTTCGGATCCAAAGAGAGCGTCACTAGGAATCATCATCATGTTGCGGCGACCTCAGTGTGCTGAGAAAAAAAAAAACTTCGCCAATTGCCACTGTCTAGCGTCATATCGATCCATCATATCGTAGCAGAAAAATTTCTGATCTCATCGCACTGGCTGGTCTTCTACCGTCCTCGAGTGCGTTTCCCTTCCCTTGGCAATCATTCTGTCACTATAAATAGGCCGCCGGTTATCTGCTGTTCGCATTGCGTGACCTGACCAACTTCACTTCTTCCTCACAATCGCGTCTCCGTTATTAGCTACATCCACATGCCCTCCAGGCCAAGAGGACCTTGTTTCTTTCTCCTTGTGCTACATTTATCACTTTTTGGTCCGATCACTCGTTGGGTGGTTTTTGGCCTCTTCTCAAGCTTACTATTTATGATCGTGCACGTTTCAGCCCCGCCGGTTGCTACAGACAAACTATCTTTATTGCATACTCGGAATAGCTGCAAGCTGCCGTCCCCGAATCAAGAATGTTGGTTAGTTAGTTAGTTTGGGTTTAATGGCGCAAACGCAACTAGGGCCATGCTGCGCCAGCCGTAAGATATTAAGAATTCAAATGTTAAAGCAGCGGAAGCTGCGTTACTTCAGAGTCTGTGTAAAAAACCGGTTTCTTCTAGAAAGCTGAACAAGTCAGTGAAGGGCACTAGCGGTTCATTTCCGAATATTGACGCGGGGTGTAAAGGTATGTGTAAGTTGTAGAGATTCTGTAAAAGCTTTTGTCTCTGTGTTTCAATATTTGGACATGTCATAATGATGTGCATTACTGTGAGTGGTCTGTGAGAATGTCGTGTGAGAATGTTGTGTGAAGTGGTGTGTGAGAATGTCTACCATGCACGCGGCAGCTATTTTTTTAAAGCGAAGCTTTAAATGCCTACTGAATCTGGCACTCGAGTTGAGTTGCGATATGCACGGACTATGTAGCTGTAGCTCATATACATAAGAGCGACATTGGTTATCTTAAAACACTCCCCCTCTGACTAGCTGCAGACAGATAGCACATAGTTTTGTCGCTGTTAGGAGCGTGATGAAGTTGACTGGGTGCTAATTTTCCATCGTACTAGGGCAACGGCGCAACAACGGGACACAGCGCAAGAAACCAGGCGATAAGGACATGCGGCAGGTGAGAACTGTGCTTGTCCTCGTCGTTTCTTTTCTTGTCTTGCGTCCTGCTTTTGGGCCATTACTCTAGTATGTTGCTGCGAACTCGAGGATCCTGCGCCGGGATAATATGATGATTCTGTTTCAATGTCGTTCATTTTCGCTATCCTCCGGTGGGCAGAGCGGCGCTGTGCGCCCGCGTTATCGACTGGATGTGCCGGCCGTGAACCGTGGCCGATAAATAGTGGCACGCAATCGAGAAGAAAGTATTCCTAACATTACATACCGGCCCTGCGTCGTTACGAGCATATTGATATTTGTTTAGTTTTTTTTCCCCCCATCATCGGCTCAGAAGGCAGTGAAGGCACCTTTGTGCTTTCTCAGAACGTCTAGTTTGCGCGAGCGTCTTTAACTCAAGTGCTGTCCGTACACGCATCTATGCCTTCTCTCTCTCTCTTCTCTCTCTTCCCCTTCTGCCTTCCCCCAGCGTAGGGTAGCCAACCAGACTAGCGACTGGTTAACATGCCTGCCTTCCTATATTCCCTCTCTCTCTCTTCATACTGGCGATTCTTGCGTCACCAAGATTTTTCCGCCAACGACGGCTTTCAAACAGACGCCCGAACGCCCATTCCTACACACGCATAAAGCTGCAAAAGAAGCGCGAGCCTCGATGGAATGCCCCACGAACGAGAGAGTGAGGAAGAATAAGAAATAAAAGGAAGAGGGAAGACGGTCCTCTCCTCGAACGCGCGCCAGGGAGCTCGGTCGGGCAGCTCAGAAAACGATCGAGCCCATTAGGCGATCGGGCCGCGGGCCCGTGTCTTTGCGGAGGGCGGAAGGAATACGGCGGCGACGACGCCGATGGGGCACGGGGACGGAGCCCTCAGAACGAAAGGGACAGCGGCGAGGCCGGTCGCTCGGCGGAGTGCGGGTAGGACATGGGGAGGGGTAAGGGGAGGGGGCAAGCGGCCGGGAAATCGACACCGTCGCAGCAAGCGCGGCGGCGAACGGCGGCCGAGGCGCGGTTCGCCATCCCTGGTCGATCAATGAAGAGCTGCCGCCGTTACGCAGCCCCGCGGCGCTACCACGGATGGTGTGTCCGGAAGTTGGCGATCGGGTGCGAAAGGGGCAGCGAAATATCGAAACTTGGCAGTGTCCGCGCTAAACATTGGTGGTTACCTCTATCGGAAGAGGATGCTCTTTTGGTTGACCTCCCTGCCCATCCTATCCTTGCTTTTCTCTCTCTCCCTCTGTTGCATAAGGGGGGCGCAGGACGTGTGCACACGCGATGCTAGACGACCGAGCACTCGCGCATTAGGCTGTGCAACGAGATCGTCGTCTTTCTTCGGCCGAGCGCCGATGTAACCGGACCACACCGCGACGACAACTCCTTGAGGCACTGCGTGCACACTTGTACGCGCTAAGGCGATGTGTCGCAAGCAGCGGTATTTAACTAAATTCGTATGTATCGTAACCGCTTCTGATTGGACGGATTATGATTGGATTGGATTGGATGCTGCAAATGCTGCAAATTCGAGTATCGTACGTAAAGTGTTTTAATAAAGCGAGTTGTAAGGCTAGGTACTTGCACTTGTCGTCAATATATAGTGAAATAGTGCCTTCGTTATTATTATATATATTGCATTGTTTCTTGCAATGCTTTAGCTTAGGTGAATTTTTTTTCCAGGGCCTGGATAGGTTCTTTTCAGTTATTCCAGACATAAAATAGCGGATGATCTCATATCTAACGTTCCTGCGGTGAGTTTTCGCGTGTAATCCAAACTCTGTTGAACTTCACGGAGCTCACTGCTGAGTAATTGAAGAATCTGAGTTCATTCTGCTTCGATGCTGTCTTTCTAATTGTAAAGGTGCAAGAAACGCGATGGAAGTACATTTTCCATTGACAGAATCACTTCGCACCTAAAAGGAATATTGCTTCTGAATGCACCGAGAAAAAGAGGGGGAGGGGGTGTTACCGTGCAACGCCCCAGTTCAGCATTCCGCCAAAATGTTTACCACACGCAATTCTTTATTGTGCGACTAAATGAAGTACGATCGTCTTTTTTTTTGCAGTTACCTTTAACGGAACGCCACCGCAACAGCCCGAAAACGAAACGCAGAGCTCATTCTCGGCAGCGGATTACCATAACCATCAAGCTACTGCGACGGGTAGCAAATTTTGTGGTCTGCGGTTGTTTTCACGCCATGTCATGTTCTTCCTTCTTTTTTCTTTTTTTATACTTGCATGTGGTTCGCATTCAACACGAATGAACACGACAGGGACGGCGGTCAATAAAAAAAAACAGAAAAGACAACTTGCCGAAGAGTAATAACCACATGCACGAACGCATTCGGCGACGAGATTCCCTGGGACGCTGTGAGACAAGAAATTTCCTTCTCCGGCGAAACGGGCAGGCTTCTCCACTTCGGTCCTCAGCGTTCCCCGACATTTCATCTGGGAAGGTGTCGCCCAGAGTCTTTTCCGCGAGACGTCCCACGATAGCGAACGAACTTACAAACCTGCAGATTCATTCCGCCCCGGTATAACCCAGGCGCCCATCGCTGCGTCCACCGTACTTTTCCACTGTTCGCGGCCTTCCTTTCGAGACAGCGGCGAGCTATGCAGCCGAGATCAGGAGACGCGCGATTCCCGCGTCGCCGCCAGATGCACACAAACACCGCCGGCCCGCGCTCTCAAGGCGCTAGCGGACTACCCCCCCCCCCTTCCACCCCCCCCCCCCCCGCCGCCCCTCCCTCCCCGAGCATCAGGGCTAGTGCGAGCCCTCGCGAATGCGCGCTTTTCTCCGCTCCGTGTCGTCCTATATACTCACGCACGCACGCGCCCGGCAGGAATCCCCAATCTGCGGCCGGTGCTGAATAATGTATGAGGGACCGGGTCCTTGTAAGGACTCCCGCGCCCTTCCCCCATCTCCCTATTCCATACTCTTCTTTTTTCTTCTTTTGGGAAATGGACCGCGTGTTTCTCTTCCCGTTTTGCTATCCCTCGCTCCCCCCCCCCACCCCCTTCCCGGCGGTTCGGGGCTATGCTTGCCAGAACTCTTGCTGGACGTAGTTTGTGCGAAGCGCCACAATGATGTAGGCATGTGACGCGAGGTCGGGAAGAGTAGGGGGGGAAAGGGTGAGCGTCCCGAATGGAGGCACGGGTAGTTGACGCGGTGCCGAACGCGCATCACTCCGCATGAATGCTCGAGACCGTTTGCTGTCGAGGAGGGCGTTTCGCGAAGAACAGAGGGATGCTCTTTTATAAAAGAAAGCCGAATCAGGGTCTCGAAGAGAACGCCGAAAATGAAAAGTTGGCAAGAGCAGGAGTGGAGTGGCTAGGAATGAACAAGAGGGAAACACACAGAAAGACAGAGAGCTTAGAAAACAAACAGACCATTCGCTGCCTTTCTTTCCTACGCCCTGCCCCATTTTCACGACGTCGACATGCAGCACTCCGCCTGGGCAAAATATCTTCTCGCGGCCCCTGTCGCCTATCTCCCAAATCGATGCACGCGGACGCTCCTAGGTGTATAGGGAGGGAGTCCACGCTTGACGGTCCATCTTGTTTCCTGACGTTTACGCTCCAACGCTGCAGCTAATTGCCTTGCGCACGTTTGAATCCCGCACGCACACAGGTGCTCGCGATCTTGTTGGAGAAAAAAAAAACTGTGCAACCGCGCAAAGCAGGCGAATAATGAAACAACGCGAGAGGACAGGACGCGAACAGCAGGGACGAGAAAGACGAAGATAAGGCCGTGATAGGGCGGGAGAAGTAGGGGAAGGGGGGGTCACTGTCACGTGGTATACATATAAGCTGTCGTTCGATAGGCCGCATTCAGGAGTACCTGGCTAGGTGATGGCTGCGGTATAAGGTATTTTCCATCTTGGTCAAGCCTTCGGGAAGAGGGAGCTCATTTTAATTTTTATGGGATAGCCGCTTGGGCGTGCGACTGGGGAGACCGACGGGAAATGGCGCACCGTGGAAAGACAAAAAGCAACAAAGTAAGAAGATAGGCGAAAATGACAGAGAGAAGAGACGGCGCACGAACGGCCAGATGCCAGCGTCATGCGCGTTCGCCCGAATGGACACGAGCTCGGTCACCGTCACCACCGGATGTTCCCAGAGTGGACAGCATATCTACTCAGACAGGAAGGTAACGTAGAAAGATGAATAAAAGCGAAGCAACAGAACTAACATGATGCGACCGCACCTCGTCTATCGTTTCCCTTTCTGAGCTTTCTTCTTCTTTTTTTTTCCCTCTTTACGGACGTATTCTCCTAGAGAGGGTATATGAGGCTCATTTTGAATTCCCGGCAGTTTTGTGGCTTAGCTTACTTGGAAACGCATGCAGTTTATATGTTAAGTTAGGTCGTAGGGCTGTGGTAGTGGATTTTTTTCTTCTTGTGTCACGAAGGCGGTGGGTGCTGGTGGATATCACCTTTCGCATGCAGCGTCGCACTTACGAACAGGTATTGGTAAAATAAAGAAAAAACAGAAAAATATGGGGACGAAAACTGCAAAACATAAAGCTGGAATGGTTGCGCGAAAAGAACAGAACGCAGGAAAATTACGGAGCCATGTTCAGTATGAAGAGGAGCCAGAAACAAAACCAAGAAAGAGCGACATGAAGGCAGACATGTAATCACTGCTTGTCATGCCAGAATGGTGAACTCAGTCTGGGAAGGCAAGCTCACAGCGCTCTCAAAGCACGCTCCAATGAACGGCCCGACTTTTGGTTCGTTTCTTTTTTTCCTTTTTTTGGTTGTGTGTCTGTGCAGAGGTTGCCGCAGGGCATAGCATAATAATTGATTAAAAGGGCGGAGCCCTGGCTTAACGCAAAGGCTACAAGGGCGACTTTTCGAATTCGTCACTAATGACTAACTGCATGCATATTTGGTCTTTGGTGTCCGTGACTCCGAACGCCCAGTAACTCTTTCGCTTGTCTAGTCTTCGTTCTCGTATGCTCAGTAACAGCAGTTAGCGCACGCTGCAAGCGAAGGGGCAGAGCACATTGGACAACCTAGCGGGTATTCAGGCACCGGACTCGAGGCCATACTGTTTCTTTACGTGTTATTGATACTGCGAAGAAAGGAAGGAGTAAAACTGTCTAAAGGCAACATTAAGACAGGTCGACTGGTTGATACACTGCGTCTACTCTGCGCGGAGCTTGCACTTTAGGTCCGACCCACCAGTGCCGTGGTTCCAAAAGACAGTTTAGCAACTTTGTGACTCTCTTTCGCATGCATGCAGGTGTCTCTAGATAAGTTCTTGGTTTTGTTTTTTCGAATGACACATCAGTTTAAAATTTAAGCTGCGACGTTGGACGTCCCAATAACTGCACATTGGGTCATAAGGTATGGTGTAGTGGAAGCCGCCGGACCTATTTTGACTACCTTGGGCTCTTTAACGTTCTCTTAATGCGTGGTGCGCCAGCGTTTCTGCGTTCCGCCTCCATAGGAATGCGCGTGGCGTGGCGGGGATCGAACCAGCAACATCGTTCTCAGTGGTGCAACATCACAGCCACCAAGTTCGCATCAAGTTCTCGTGCCTAACTGCCTCGAGTGTTCATTTATGGGGAACGGGAAAGCAACCACTCGAGCGTGAAGATGTCCTAGTTGATTTCTGGTAAGCTATGCGAGAGAATTTGCAAATCACGCGACGAGAAAGGCAAGGCGTGTCGAAACGCACGAGTTTTGTGTTACATTTATGCTGCGCTCCTTGCCCTGTTTGCTACGTCACAAATGAAAGAAAAGACAACAACCACAACTAGCATACTAATGCTCCAACTTCTAGGTTAACGCAACGACGAGTCTTCGTCTTTTAAGAAGGGATCAACCCTGGCGGTAGCTCGTCTGGCGAGCGCGTAGGGATCGCGGCGGATCAACCGTTCGACCGGCGATCCCTCCCTGTTGCGACAGTCGATCACGTTTTTTTTTCTCTTCTCGTTCTGGCCTAGTTAGCCCGCATCGTTTCTCGAACGCACTGACAAAGCCGGTCAACGCAGGGGCGTGGACTGCGTGGGTCCCGTGTTACCCGGCCCCTAACTCGGCCGTCGTTCGATACCGGCGCTGACCTGAATAGAGCCTCGCGGAGGCCGGAGGGGCGGGCCAGCGCTTAGTGGGTGAGCGGTTTAACGGTTACTGCCACGGCACGTGTTTTGCGTGAGCGGCATGTGGGTCAGGGCAAGCAGGGGTCAAGGGTGCCTCACGGAGTTCGTCGACTGTCGAAAGTGTCAGGCGGTGAGCTATACCGGCGCATGACGCGACGGCGTCTTGGCGACCGATAACTGGCGTCTTTCACTGTCATGGCCCGAAAGGAAACGTCATAGTTCATGTGCAAGTTTACTCATTTGTTCATTTATTTACTGCCAATTCGTGCCGTACAACGTCAACATGGATTGCTATAGCTAGCCATGTTGACGTTGTACAGCTTATTTATTTATTTAGCTTACTTACTTGCAGCTTCCTTACTTACTTTAGCTTGCTACAACTGTTTCTTAATTTAAATTTAGTTTAGCCGGTACCGAGCAAACATTCGGCGTTTTATGCCGCGTACTAAATTGTGTACTAAAACTCGCGTTGGCGGGATCGAAAGTCGCGTTACCTTGACTTGCAATTACACTGGATAAAACAAAGCCATAATTCACCAATGATAAATGCGTGCGAGAACAGAAGCGATCACCTTGGCATTTTGCTATACTCTTTTCTTGATTCTTTCCTTCGTACTGTCAGCTCATATTTTGTAAAGCTCGACTCGCGTCTCTGTAGCTACCAGAACATTCGTGACATATATTACGCACCCGAAAATTGCGCAAAGCGACGGTGCTGGCAGGCACGGCAGCAGGTTTGACGGGAGCGGCGCCCACTTTTGAACCACTCTTGTCGTCATACAAGCACACGTATTCAGTGCGTATGCGTCATGGTTATGTATAGGATGTCAAAGGGGGTAATTTCTCTCTTTCTTTCTTCCATGCAGCGGCTCTGATCGTTACTCAACCTAACGACTCGCGTCGGCATGGAAACGTCAGGACGCCATGCACAGTGCTATTTCTCGCTTGACTTGCGGCTCGAATACGAAAACAAAAGTAGGGCGTAAAACTTACATCCACTAAGCACAAAAAGAAAAAGAAAACGAAATGCAAAGTTAAAGCTTGTGCGATTCAGAAAAAAAAAGGAAGAATAGTTCGCAAATGCGGTAGAAATGAGAGGAAGTAATAGAGAGAGACGTAGACCTGTAGAGGAAGTAGAATTTTATCGCTTGTGATATTGTACGTCCAACAAAGGAAGTAATAGAGAGAGAGACGTAGAAGGAGAGGCAGGGAGGTTAGCCACAGCCAAGCCCGATTGGCTACCCCACACGTGGGGAAGGGTAACATGGTAGCGATAGATGATTACGCCTGTGGGTGCAGATAAACCGTCTTGCTGTCTTTCGAAAACTGTGACTGCTTGACAGTTTAGAAAGGTAAAGCGTAATAAATACCGTGGCAGGGGCGTTGAGAAGTCACATGTGCAGCCACATGATTACACAAATTCATTTACTTGCCACAGTTCCCAGGGTATGGAGACCATTGTAGCGACCTATTTCCCCCTGGTAAATTTTGATGGAAAAACTGTAGCTCTGGCAGACTGTTTCTTTTTTTCCTAATACCAGGCGGTTTTCGCAGAGAACAAAGACAACCGCAAAGAAAATAAAGAAGCCGAGGCCATTATCGACTTAGAGCATTACGTCACGCCCTATAGGTTACGTGAACTCAGAAACTGTTCCGGCAGTATCTTTTTTTTTTGTTTCTGTAGCGTGGCTAGGCGCATTCCAATGCGGCTCATGCAGGGACCGAAAGAAAAAGCTTATCTCCATTATTGGTTTCGGAGAGAGGGAGGGGGGGGGGAAGAGCGTCGCCGCAGTCGCTGGCCTCTTTTGATTGCCCGACGTCATACGTAGCACTGCATTTGTGGCGGAGGGCCAATATAAAGCAGCGGGAGACCACAGCCCCAAGTGGACCGTTCCGAAAGCGGAAGATTTCGGGTCGTAAGCCACGAAGGAAGGAAAAAAATCAGAGAAAATAAAACCACGAGCTGGCCAATTGGCGCAATGAAAGGAACTCCTGGACCGCGGCGAAAACGGCTCGTTACCAAAAGAATGCCAGGCCCGCACCGCGATAGCGACACAATGGACGCCGGTTCGCAGATAAGTGGTCGAGCGTTACTGGTGCGTAATTTTTATCCTGTTGGCGTTTTATCCTTGGCGTTCAATCGCCACTCCCTAGAGCGTCCACTTTTCGTCCTATATAGCTGAGAGGCCGCAGCGTGGCATAGCATAGCATAGCATAGCATAGCGTAGCATAACATTGCGTAATATAGCGTGGCATAGCGAAACATAGCATGCAATAACGTAGCATAGCATCGCAACGCATCGCAAATCCGGGATAGTATAGAGATACCACACGTAGCAACGGCTTGGTAGCTTCATTCGTTTACCGGGAATGCCATCACTATGACTCCCAGTTTGGGCTATCCTCTGAAACAATTGCAAGTGCGACCAAGCTACGTTTGGCCTGCAGACTCGTTCTCTCATGTAAAGAACACAAAACGCTACGGCCCTAGACAAGCGAAAAAGTCTACCTGCATATTGTCACGGCTACTCAACGTTATCACTATGATCTTGAAGGAGCTATGAAAACAGCGATGTTCTGACTGAATGCTCGAGCAGCCCTGCAGCCTGCGCGCGTGCGCGCCCCCCCCTGTGTGTGTGTGTGTGTGTGTGTGTGTGTGTGCGTGTGCGTGTGCGTGTGCGTGTGTGTGTGTGTGTGTGTGTGTGTGTGTGTGTGTGTGTGTGTGTGTGTGTGTGTGTGTGTGTGTGTGTGTGTGTGTGTGTGTGTGTGTGTGTGTGTGTGTGTGTGTTTCCCTCTTCTTTTTTACGCTGGGTGTATTAACGAGCTTGGATCAGCCACTACCCGTAACAATGTCCCGGCTTAGCAACGTTGAACCTATGCAGCGTACAGCAAACGAAGCGAAAAATTATGACATGAAAGCCAATGTGTGCCTTGACTTTTTTCCGCTAGTTGTTCGTTGCATATAGGTTTAACGCATCGTACCATCTCTCCCAAGCATGCATCTACTTGGGCTCAATCGTGACATGCCAAGCAAAAAATGTAGTATAAGGTTATCGTAGCTTTTAGTACGAGTGTGGGCTACAGCAGCAGTACAGGTGGCCCTGTGCGGAACGGGTATTCATTGCAGTAGTCAGTGGAACGTTCAAAAGTTCCAAATGAAAGGAAGTGGCGAGACTATGCTGAAAGGAAGTCCGCAGCCGCCTTTACACGAATGCGACAGTAACGTGTCGGATTTTTTAACGCATCAGGGGGGTTACTTGCGACTGCCTTTGCATTTGACGCATTCGTCTTCATCCGAAATGAAGGTTAAATCTGTTTCCAACGATTCGCGTTTCACCAGTGAGGGAAGGAGAGCACACGGCGGCAGACCGTCTCACTCCCTCAATGCGACACGCCAGCGTTTAACGTGCACCGCGCGAGACGTCTTACGTCATCTTCAACGTATACCCTCCCAGTCGCATGAACGCGATTCGCCTCCCTAGCGCATTACTACCGTTTACGCAGACCCTATGCACTAGAAATGCTCTACGACGAATGGCTTGTCGCATTCATTGAAACGCCGCTCACGTAGAGTTGGAAACAAGCCTACTCGAGAGCATGTCATTGTATTGCGCCTCTTCAGAAGCAATACCCAGACGAGGGTTGTTTGTCTCTGGACTACAAAAGTGACACTGACCGTGTCTATGGCGACGCATTGCTAATTGACACGCGAAGCTAGAGAACGTAGCAAAAGGCCTCGGGTAAGTGACAGTGAAGCAAGTGGGGCTTTGTTCCAATAACGAGTAGTCAAACCGTACGGCAAGGCGTAAAGAACAATAAAAGAAATGACGGTGGCATTCTTAGGCCTTGAAACTGAGAAAGAAGGTGAAAATTAACGCTCAAGCTGCGCGTGAAAGGAACGTGCAGGGAAGGAAAAGCAGGGAGTAAAATGAGCGTGTGGTTGGCGCAATTTCCTCAGCCGAACGACGCAAAGCCTGATAAATCTGCAAAGTGTTGAGAAGGGGACTGTAGTAACGCTTTCCGGCCATTTCCTCACTCATTCACATGTGTACAAGAGGTGACACAAGTATCGTTGGGACACTTCCACGAACCACGAAGCGATCCGCAAAGCGCTTCTAACTCTACCAGGTAAGTGCGACAGCGCACGTCGGCGAAGGCGCCCGGCGTATAAAGACTGCTCGCATGATTGAAGAGCTTACTAACGTCGATTCAAATTTTGACGCAAGTGCGGTTTCAGACCAAGGCTGACGCACTTCTACATTTCAGGAACTAACGGAACAGATGTCGAGCTCACTTAAATATAAAGAAAGGGGGGTGGGGGGGGGGGGGGGGAAGGAGTATAAAGACACCTCAGTGCTTGCACATAACGTTGCGATTTATTAGCCGCCGGTGGACAGGGTGGCAGGCCGCGGCCCGAGCGACCCAGACGCATGTGGGTCAGGGGTCAAGGACGTCCGAAAATGTCGCCAGCTGCCGCGCGGGGCCTCCTGGCGCCGCACCTTTCGGTGTGTACGCGAAGGCCGCATTGATTGGCGGCTACCCTCTCCATGCACACCGCCGCCCCCCCCCCCCCTCCTCCTCACCCCCTTCCCTCTTCTCTCCCCTTACACTTGGCCAGCGGCGGGAACACACCGGTGCACTGCTGGCCCAATCGATGTCTGTGGAGGGTGGGGGGGAAGAAGGGGGGGGGCGGCTCAGGACAGCCGCGGCCGTGCTGGTTCGCCGGTTTCGTGAGCGCCGTCTGCAAAAACCGCGCTCAGTAGACGGGCCGGACAGTTCCCCGTTCCCCACTCCAAGCCCAGGAGGGCCAACAGAGCGAGAGTACATGCTTGGTTCTCAAAAAAAAACTGGCTGTGGCTTAGCTAAGGTTAAGCCCAGGATGCGAAGCATACTAGCCTTTATTTTAACGCGACAGCGTTAAGGAGCTCGTGTCGCAGAAAAGCCGGTGTCGTCGGCGTCGGCTCAGGCGTGCGGCGCTTGCTCAGGCGCACATTTCGTTGTGGCGCCGAACGCTGCGTTGCTCGACGCTCACCGCGTCCGATGCGGGGCGCGTAGTCGCTGCGCCGTAGCAAAGCCACCTAGAAACAGTCTCTGTAGCAGGCCGCAACCTTCGCTTCTCATTCCAACGAGCAGCTCTGTCTCCAGGAGGCATCTCACCTCGTGAGTGTCTAGCAGAGGCAAGCGCAGCTGCTTATATACCGCCGCGACGCCGCGAGCGACGGCGCGAGTTGGAGCCCCGTTTCTCCTCTGTCGTGACGTCACGGTGTCACGTGGTCAGCCTTGAAGGCGACGCCGCGAGCGACGGCGCGAGTTGGAGCCCCGTTTCTCCTCTGTCGTGACGTCACGGTGTCACGTGGTATTGAAGGCGACACCGCCGCGCCTGAGGAGCTGGGTTGAGCTCTCGTAATATGCTTCGCATAAAAGGAGAAAAAAATCATAGCAGAACTCGTCTATACAATGGCTATTCGAGTATGCGAATAGTGCAGGAACGCGTCACGTATGAGGCATCCACTGCAGTTGGCCTCCTCTCTCGCGCTTCTCTCCGGACACGCTGCGCATACACACAGTGGCACACATCTACGTGAGAGGCACCCGCATTATTAGACTGCACTATCTCAGGGACAGGCCCACATTTTTGACGGGATGGCTATGCAGCCGGCAAGTAAAGCTCGTCTGACAATGCGAATGATGGTATTCGCATTAAAACACTACCTTAGTTATTGGTTAGACGTTGAGTAGATCGTTTAATGTGGGCGTCAGCTTAACTGACTTCAACATCTCGATGCATGAACCTGTGCGTATCAAGAGGGCAGGATATTGAACAGCGCTTCGACGTTCTTCTTGCGAAGAATATACCGCATGTTTTCACAGAATGACGGAAACTATGACTTTTTGCGTCTTCTTTAAAGTATTTGACTGTAACTTTCGTTACAGAGCTCTCGGGATTGCAGAATGAACAATACCTGAGACTATCAGCTTCCTAAAAAAAAGTTATATAATTTTTCCTAAGTATTCCCGATAAGACGCGTACTTGCCCCACTTTCACCCCACTGTGGATACCGCTGATATTCCGAAGGTGCTCCCTTCGAGAAAGGTTTTTGTGCTTAAAGGTTTTGTGCTTCCTTTTGAAGCCAGATGAACCGATGCGCTCAATTACCCTGTGCCACCTGACGTTATGTAATACATGCAGGCATCTCGGTTTGCTCATGAAGCTTCGTGCGGATTTGCCCTCGGGTAAGATACGGCGTTTGCTGCAGGGAGTAACAGTCGCGGCCTCGAAATCTCCTAACGAGCGGCTAATGACTGTACGAACACCCTGCAGGTCCGACGCATTGTTACACCAACTTGGAGAAAGCAATTACTTGAGCTGTTATTAGAGCATTCGTCCTTGAGTATGTATGGGTGGCAGGAGCATTCTTTGATGACTTAGGAAGTAGGGAGGACTCGTGGTTGTTTGTGCTATTAGATACTAAGCGTATCAAAGTGTTTTAGCATTCTGGTATATTAAACAAAAAATAAAAGCGTGTTCGAAGTCGGTGCTCGTTTGTACTATCCTATGATGCTTAGCCTCATTTCAGTTTCAAAAGGATGCTTACTCATCCATAGATAAGGTCACAACCAACAGCGCAATTTGGAGAAGATCGGCAAAGTATCACGCGGCAGAAATGGTGGACATTTCGCAACATTTCAGTGTCCGAATATTTAGTGCACATAAACGATGGCGAGTTCAGAATTCGTTGTGGATTTCTTTTTCCTGAACAGAAAACGACTTATTGCTTGATATGAAAAGCGCGATCATATACTCCTGGTAAAGCTAAAAAAATTCAGAGCCCTCCCACTATGTGACGATGGAAGATTAGCGAAACTGTATTGCTCAATAGCTTTACATATATGAAGTTCTATATGACCGTTATGCTACTTTGGTTGAATAAAGGCACAAACACATAACTTGGTTGTTTGTTTCTTCCTTTAGTTATTGTATTTTGTATTTTTAAATATTCTTTAATAAAAGTCTTTCTTTTAAACTTTATGCCTATACACTGACGTTTCGACACGCATCGTCATAAGCGTTTGGGCCACAGCGTTCATCGCCTTGGCGCATTGGTTTTGTCAACAGCATGCCTTCGTTGTTTGTTACGTCTTTATTATATCATTTTTTTTTCAATTTTTATTTTCTTTATTCTTTTATTCATTTATTTCTGTATTCTTTTACTTTTTCTTTTACTTTATGCATATATACTGACGTTTCGACACGTTCGTCCCAACTGTGACAAGGTCAGTTCAAGGGCGCGTTACAGGTAGCAGGGCCCACAAGCGTATGTGCCATTGAGCTTAGACCCTTTCTACACTGTCACCAGGATCGGCCTACATGTTGATTTGTTTTTGTCAGCATCTCGGGGGCGGAGGGGGACACACACACACACACATTTTTTTTTCCAGATCCTAGCGATAGGCAGCTTCGCTGTTATGATGCCGAACGCAGTCGTCGTGACATTTTTCTGTCGCAATGTTTCTGAAATCACTCAGATATGCAGTTTCCTCATTTAAATTTTGGCAGCTGATAACAGGACCCGGCCACAGTATAGGCAATTCTTCTTGATACCGTCCGAAGGAAGCAGCTCGGAAGTAATACCAATATTATGTTGCCAGTTGTGGATAACTAGGCTAATAGAAAGAGAGCGTTAAACGGACAATCTTTACAAATGTTTACCAGGTTGTAGAACAGAGCAAGAATTGACGTTGAGTTATGAACGTTGCAAACAGCCCAATTGATCAGCTTCCGCCGCACTTAGTGTTAACTGCAGGCAATCTGCAGTTAACATACCACTTTTTTTTTCTTTGTTTCGATTGCTGGTGTTTATCGCTTCACACAGCATACTGTCGCCAAGGTTGTATCCGCGGAAAACGCTTTATACACTTGTTTCTTTCGAAACTCATTCAGTGCGCTTTGAATTTAAATTCAGCCTGAAAGATTCGATCAGTTCATGCAAAGAAATTGGCTCTATACACGTACAACTACACCTACAACTTCTGGATGCCTCAGTCCAAGCTCCTCGGCGAATAGGTGGACCCTGAGTCAATCGCGGCGTGCTCAAAGACTTATCCACTCCTAGCTTCTCCATAGGTGAAAATTCATCATAAATTAATGTGGCTGTTGAACACTTGAAGTTAGACTCATCAAACAAACAGCAATCAAGGGAGCTTATTAAATTTAAGTCGACATTTCAGATTTCCTCGAGCTCATTAGTTAGGGGTGACAGACTTCGGGAAGCTGCAACAGCTCTTTGCTGAGAAACCTACATGGTTGATGTTTTCCTAATTTAATTTCTTAATCTGATCAAATTTTATTTAATTTTCTTAATCTAATTTCTAGTTTCTTCGTGTACATGTTCTCTAGTGAATAATTTTTGTTTAATCTATCACGTAATTGAAATAGTTCTCAGCGATATTGGCGGTTGGGTTTAGGCTCCGCAGTCTACTTGCTTATTTAAATAAAATGCGTTTGCATTAGCGTCCTGTAAAGCGTGCTCTGCCTTTGGCTTAGTAATTGTAGGGCAAAGTCAAAACAGTAAGGCCAGGGGTACTGAGACGGAACGTGGTTCGACTTTGACGGAGAAGAGACTCACTAACCGAGCAGGAAAAACAGCATGTGTGAGGAGGCGAGAGTTGTAGCCACCAGTAAGGAAAAGATAAATAAAGCAAGAATAAGGGTTTGATGGAGCAGGGGACTCTAAAGAACTTGTGTGTAGGAACAAGCGCAGGAACATTCGTACTGCAAGAAGAAACGAAGCGAGAAAGGAAGAAAGAACAATAGGCAATCATGCATAAAGATCAGCTTAAAGAAAGAGCCTTCAATAAGAAAACAAAGAGTGGTACGCGTTCTTGATGTCGAGCATATCGTGTTTGCTAATGAATTCTGAAAATTCTTGGCATGGAAGGCGTCTTCATATGTGGACCAATGATGACGGAGAAATCAAAAAAGAGAGCGAATAAATACATTTTTTCTGGCGTGTAAGCAGTCGGGAAGCCGAATTGTTGTTTCGGTTAGGTCACTGCTGTTTGATATTACATTGTCTGAAGTTCAAAGTGAACATGCTCCTCACGTTTTTATCTCTGTGCTTCATTAAGTATCTGAATCAATTCCAGGATCTGCGATGGATATAACTTTTTTACCACTGTGTTATGAGGAAATCGTTTGCTGAGGTCACTTTCTTTATTGATAAAGGAATCGAATTTCAGAAGAGGTGGCTCTTTTGCAATCGAAGAGTTACGAGGTTGAACAGTAACTAGCTAAGCTGTGGTTGCGAAGTCTTTGTTTTATCTTTATTTTTGCCAGGCTACGCACCTTTCTGGCGAAACTATACAAGCACACTCTCGCACGCAGAAGGAAAACAAAAAAGAAGTAAATAACGATATAACAACTAACCACAGGAAGGAATTAAGCGGGGAAACAAATAACTGACCATCAGGAACGAACGTCGAGTAGTTTCGCAAGTAAGTCCACTGAGAGTTGAAGCTCGGGCCCTTGTGGGGCAGCGAGAAAAGCGGGGACGGTTCAGAGGGGCAAGAGGCGCGGGGGGGGGGGGAGGGTTGGGGGTGCGCATTTAATTCGTTTGTTTCGGGCGCAAACAGCTCGATGGCAGCGCAGACGTGCGTCCCCTCTGGGAGACTCCCTCTCCCGGCCGTCGTAGGGAAACCCGATCGGCCTGCCGGCCGGGGCAACTCCCGACAAACAGCGGCGTGCACCCTAAGCAAGGGTGGAAGCACGAAGAGGAGTGCAGGGAGGGAAAAGAGAGGGAGGGGAGATATTCTTCTAGAGAGTAAAAGCTAGGAACGAAAGGCGAGAGTAAGAAAGAAGGGGGCATAGAACGAGAGAGAGAGCGAGAGAGAGAGTGGAAGAGAAGGGACACTGGACGCGGTGCTATTGATTGGCCCGAGCTTCGCAAATGATCAGAAGCGGCGCGCGCCCTGCTACCGGTTTCGGCTGTCGCCTGCACACCGGGCCATGCCCCCCACCCCCACTTATTTTTCGTTGCGGCGCCTCTGTCTGTTGTCTCAGGTTTTGCTTTTGTTTTCTACTCCGTGCCCTAGAGGGCGGTGCGTGCCTTATAGGAACGGGGGGGGGGGGTTGAACTGATGCGAACACACACGCACGAGCGAAACCGGAGAGGCAGCGGTAACGAGAAACAAGTGTGGGGCGCGCGTGCGAAGAAAAAAAGAGAGAGAGAGAGAATGAAAATAAATAAAACAAGAGGTTAAGGGAACATGCGTGTTAGGAAAGAGGACGGCACGATGGCTACAACGCTCGAAACGCAAGACATGCGCTACCACGCGCGCGCGGGGCGTGGAAACGAAACAGTGGCGATGGGATTGCTTGTAAGGTTGCGGAAGGCCCAGCTCCTTCCTGTTCTTCTTTCTATATTTTGGGGGGTGGGGAGGCCCGCAAGAAAAAGAAAACAGCCATGCTGGGAAGGGCGACATGTTGCGCTTTCCTTTTTACCTCGTTTCGTGTTTCCTTGCGCCTATGTGAGTCTTTTTTTTTTCTTTTTCTGCCGCGTCTATTTGGAGAGGCACTGTTTCTCTTTGCAATGTTGCCGACGTTGCGGTACACTGGCGGCCGTTACGTATCTCGCTCGGCGCACTGCGCGCCTTGCAAGCACTGTCAGTTTGGGGAAGGCCTCCGCAGGAATGCGATGGAAACCCCGCGGCGCTACACCCAGTGATTCTGTACTGCGCAGGCCCGGGTGCGTTGCGGCTCTGAAGATGGAGCCGTGTCCAGATGCATTGTTACGGGTGTGGTACAGCGTTGAAAAATATTTAAAAAAAGAAGGAAAAAAGAAAAGCTTCCCAGCCGAGCATAATCTTGAAGGTCGTAGCTCATTTTTTCGTCACGAAGCCTACCGTAGATACCGTGTTCCCGCATCCTACTAAATGTCTACATGCTGTCGAATACTATGAAAACGTTGCAACTAGTTTCCGGAAAGCCCTCCGAGTTGGGTGACAGTACTGAATACTGAATAAACACGAACGAGTTCATCGTCGCGCATGCTAGTTAACTAATGAGCAGTTTCTAACATTCGGACATTCTTTTAAATGTTTACGAGAGGTAAAAAGTGTCATTTACCTGACTCTAGCATGAAGCTACAAAGCTGCTATTTATTCCCTCTCATGAACCGTCTTCTCTCTTGTGGGCTTCCCCATAACTGACTTGCCGTTCTTTTTTAATGTCGCGGTTAAATTTAGGGATCAGCGCCAATTTCCGGGCTAAACGAGGCGATGAAGTGATATTTTCGTTGAGTTCAATGCAGCCTTTTCAACCGCTATGGTTAATCAATGGCTATGGCTTTCTACTCGAAGGAACGAAGATGCGGATTCGACTCCATCTCAAACAGTCACCGTGTTACCTCGGCATGATGAGCCTAATATTTCGTTTTAGCGCAGCGCTTGTTCTTGTAGGCCATCGACAGGGTACTTCACAGAATTTACGACAAAAATACAACAACAAATTTTACTGAGTATTTCCACCCAGCAATGTTCATTGCATCTGTTTAAAAATGTATCCATCGATTCGACCAAATTACTTTTCTTTGTCCAAAATTTGCCTGGTTTCCCCTAGTAAAAGGGCGTTTTGTAAGTTGACAAAGATTCTCTAAGCGCGCTTGCATGGCAGTTCGACGTACGCCTCTCATCACCTGTTACTGAATAATTGATAATGCGTACAGAAGCGAGCGAAGTGACGAATAATGCAATACGTCGCAACAATAAGTACATTGCGCGGACTGTGTACCTAGTTAACTCGAAATATTTTGACCGAGAGCTTGCAATGCTGTCGGGAGACCGATACATAACGAAATACAAAAGGCCAGTGTCGGCTTGATGATTGCTTCAACGCGGTAAACATTGCATCCGTACGCCGACCCCTGCAGACCGCAACGGGCCCGTCGCCTGCATGCGGGCTATCAGCAGCCGTGAGCGTGGCTACGCGAAGAGAGCGGCTCGAGCAGGGGGGACAAGGGGCGACACCTAGCGGGTGATAAACGAGGACCATGGTCGGCAAACATGGAGGATACACACAAAGATGCAAGGGGGCGAACGCTTTGCGCTTGTGGTTACAGCTGGGATCGGTCCTCGTCTTCGACCACGATGACTGTTTGGCCCATTGGGCCAGAAAACTTTGTTTCTTGTTTTGTTTTATTGCGCGCTTACACGCTCCTTTCGGTTTTCTTTGTATTCTTTTGTGTGTGTGGAAGAAAAAAAAGGGTATTCGCCATTTAAATATCACCTCAACGATATCGCGAAACGAGAATCTCTAAACATCAGGAGCTGTGACTGTAAATTTAGTTCATTTTTTTCTTTTCAGGAGACATGTCGTTTGCGATCTGGTGTTTAAAAGTTGTAGTGGAGGCATGAGAAGTGGTATTCCTATCCGTATTTTTTTTTGTTCGCGAATCGGTGCCCGTGTACTTTAAAGAGGAAATACACATTTCACTGAGAGTGCTGTATGCTGGTTAGTGAGCGTGTCGCGCCCACTGATTAGCAAACTTGATTCACTTGAACGGTTCTATATAAGTAAACTTTCTTCAGCTTCCTCTTTAACTACTCAGGTTTTTAATCGTTTCAAACGGAGTTGTGTGTCGATCAGAGTTAAATGGAACAAAAACAGACGATTCAGATAAGATATATCTTACCTGTATTAAAAAAAGAAGAACAAAACACGAATCATTTTTATCAGTAAACTCTCTGAACCAGTATTGGTTAAATTGTTTTTGTAAGCCTCTGTTCTTTGTCGTTTGCCTACTTTTCTTCCACCAATCTTCCAATCGCCTCTTGCTAATTTCTGCTGCGGCCTTGTTTACTTTTCCCCTTCTCTCCCTGAACTCAAGGGCTTCAGAGAGGCCAGAAGTACGTAAATCGACCGCTGGGCAGCTGTCTCCACATTCTAATAAAACATGCTACATTGATTTCCTAGCTTTACCGCAGCAAGCTCATGCTTCTTCCTTGTTGTATCTTGCTTTAAGAGTGCGTGTTTCAAGGCATCCTGATCTCGCTTCGAAAAGTACGGAGCTTCCTTTTGAGTTGTCACAAAATGTTTATTTCATGATTTCGTTTATTTTTTTCTTACGTAGTTACTCAAAGTAGCTTTCGTTTCTATTGCCGCGATCCATGAGGTTGTCTGAGCCTCTCTGACTTTGCGTTTGACGTTCTTTGTTTCCACGTTACTTACTATACCGGTGGCATATTTGCTATTAAGCTTCCTAGTTCCTTTCCTCCATATTCAATCAGTATTTTTCCTGTGCAAATACCTGAAAACTCTAGCACCCCACTCACTATTTTATATATTCTTCAGTTGTTCTTGATAATTTTACTGTGAGCTTCCCTAACTTCAAAACTAGTCCAGCCCTTATCACCCTGCACAGCTTCATTTGCAGTCTCCCGTGAGCGCCCTATACGAAGCGTCCTACTGACCTTTGGTTACCATCGAGTCATGATTGTACCCCTGACTGCAAGTAAACAACCGCATTTGCAAACGTAAGTTCTGGAACCATTACACCTTTCCACATACTGTGGAGAGCGCTCTCTTATTTTTATTTATCAATACTGTAGGTCTTCTGCAGACCCATACAGGCAGCGGGCTTACATCATCATAGGCATGTAATAAGATACAACAAGTTCCCAAAAAGACAACAGGAAAACATGAAGTAGGTCACAACACTTTTCAACAACAAGTGCATCAATATTATATTATCTACATGGTTACACTTCGCGTACACGAGAAGAGAAAATCTAGCATTATAGATCTTATGCTATACATGAGAAAAGAAATGTACGAACCAAAACAATACATTTTTACTACAAGATACTTTCTGCAGTTTTACAGCAGGAAAAGTAGTTATACAGGGTCCATTAGATGCTCCACTAGTCAACAAAACTGGTCTAAATTTGGATTATTTACAGCTTGGCTACTTACTGCAGAACGTCCGAATGAGGGCGCGGGTCAGCTAGCAGTGATGAATGTGCCTTGTGACGCATGAATTTGAAGGCCCAGCTTATTTTTTATTGTTCTAAAGTAATACTTGCTTAATGAGCCACAGTTACTTATTTTCCTTTAGTCAGTTTCACAAATAAGCCTGAAGCCGTCGTACACAACGCCGCCGACGCCTGCGTTGTGTCATCGGCGTCAGCGGCGTTGGCCGCGAGAGAAAAATCCCGGAATACAATTCATAAATAAAAACTACTTGGAAGATGGGCTAGGTGGGAATCGAACCGGAGTCTCCGGTGTGTGAGACGGAAATGCTACCACTCAGCCGTGAGTTCGATGGTTCAAATAGGGACAAAAGCGCTTCTAGTGAATGCGGTGTTGCCTTAGAAACGTGCCGTAGAAAGTTATATTGCGGTGTATATAGGTAATTATGAGCATGTAAATTACAGAAGTCGTAGTTAAACGAACGAGTAGCGAAGTACGTTTCCGTTACATTTCTTCTGCGCTTTTTTTTGTACCACTGGACGAGACGCCGCGTTTCTGTACGTTGTATGCGTTACTCCAATGAATGTATGCACTGTACGCCCTACTTTGCTGAATGTTTCTAGCTTCTGTATTACGAGAGGGATGAGCCATCGCATTTTTTTGCTTGCTCCTTTCCCCCTTTTCAAGTGCAGGGTATCTTAGCGGGCTCAGCCTGGTTAACCTCCCTGCATTTCCCTTACGACTTCTCTTTATCATTCTTTCTTGTTTGCTTACGGGGGTATCAGCCATTGCTGATGATGGTAGTTTTGCACCATTGAACCGGACGACGCGCGTATTTTTTTTTCAATGCCATGGGGGTATAAGCCACTTAAGGCTACCGCCTTAAGAAGCAATACACAGAAACGGGTGTGCGTGCTCACAATTTAGGCATGCAAGGCAGACAAATATATTGATACTCAACTTTCTTTTTCTTTTTCATTATGTTGAACAACGATCTTAGTCAAGCAAGATCTGATGTTTGACCTTGATCCTGATTTCTTGACCTTGTTCTAACATTTAACTTCACACAAATGGTGTCTACGCCGACTCGCGATGCCAATATTCTTGATTTAGTTTTGGTTTCCAACCCCGATACTGTTCAATCATTAACGTGTATTGATTGCCTAAGTGATCACAAGATGGTGTTATTTGACCTGACCTTTCAGGTACCAACCAGTCAACCTTCAACAAGATATATCCGCGATTACAACAAAGCAGACTTCTCAAAAATAAATCAGGAATTAGATGCTTTTTTTGTGTCTTTTGAGCAGTCCGCTTTCTCGCGAAATGTAGAGAGCAATTGGCTACTTTATAAACAGAAGATATTTTCTCTTGTCGAGAAATATGTGCCACTTTTCTGCATTCGGGGCGATGTCCATAAACCATGGTTCACCCTTAGGAAGCTCGCAAACAAAAAAGAAGCGCCTTTTTCGGGCAGCTGAATACTCGGACTGCGATTCCAAATGCGAAAAGTATTTCGCATGCCTCCAACAATGCAATAATTTGTTAAGGCAACCAAAAAAGAAATTTTTTCATATCGACCTTCTTAGTAGCCTTCGTGAAAACCCGCCGAAATTTTGGAAACTTCTACACACAAACCGCAGTGCTTCTCACAATATAACTTTGTCATATCCTGATAGATCACCTGTCTCTACTGATCATCGATCCAATGTCATTAATTCTTATTTCTCTTCCGTTTTCACCCAAGAACCCGCCTTAGGTAACAGTACCCCTCCTGACTGCAACTTGTCCTGGATGCCTTCAATTGACGTCGCATCAGAGGGCATTTTGGCCCTGATCGATAATATCAAGGTCTCCAGTGCTCCCGGCCCGGATAACATTCCCGCTAAAGTTGTCGAAAGTACTAAGGTGCTTACTAGTAAAATTCTACAAATCATCTTTACGCAGTCCATAACTACCAGTACCATTCCTAACGACTGGAAGTTAAGCAAGGTTGTCCCGGTTTTCAAAAGTGGTGAAAGAACTGATCCATCAAATTATCGCCCGATATCACTCACCTGTATTGCCTGCAAACTTCTTGAACACATAATCTATTCTCATGTTGCCTCTTATCTTGAAGCTAACTCTTTCCTTTTCTGTAACCAGCATGGCTTCCGACGAGGTCACTCATGTGAAACTCAGCTCTTTGAATTCACTACTGACCTCCATTTAAATCTTGATTCTCTCTTCCAGACAGATGTAATTTATCTAGGCCTTTCGAAAGCCTTTGACCGTGTACCGCACGAACGACTAATGATCAAAGTGAAGAGCTCGTGTCTCCATCCTTTAATCACGTCCTGGATCCGGTGCTTGCTAATTGGCCGATCACAGTTTACAGTGACTGGACACCGTCCCTCTACAGTCACCGAAGTATTATCTGGAGTACCGCAAGGTTCAGTCCTTGGAGCCCTTTTGTTTTTAATTTTCATTAATGATCTCCCCTCTGGTATTTGGTCATCCATCCGGCTCATTGCCGATGACTCCGTGCTGTACCGCCGTACAAACTCATACAATGATCAGTTGCTTTTACAGCGTGACCTCACTACAATTGAAAAATGGTGCACAGAGTGGCTCATGCAGCTAAACGTCAAAAAATTTAAGTTCATGCGCATATCGCGGAAACACTCTCTCATGTCATACTCTTACTCTTTTATTTCCTTCCTATTGAGCTGGTTCAATCATACACGTACCTTGGTATCACCTTCACTAGCAAGCTTACATGTTCAGAACATATCCAAAATCTGGTTACTGCCACTAATCGATCCCTGGGATTAGTAAGAAGGTCACTATCATCATCACCCCTTGTGATCCGTCGACTAGCATATGAAACATTTATCCGTACTGAACTGGAATTCGCGTCGGCAATATGCAATCCCCATCAAGCGTACCTTGTTGAGCTACTGGAAGCCGTCCAAAATCGCGCAGCCCGGTTTATTACATCCCAGTACGACTATCGGCTAAGTGTTAGAAACATCAAATCATCCCTCCACATCCAATCATTAGCACATCGTCGAAAAATCTCACGCTTATGCCTCTTTCAAAAGCTCTATTACAATTTCCCGCATTTACGCGACACACTTCTTTTGCCACCCAATCGTACTTCACGCCGTCTCTCAAACAACCTCAGTATTCAACGTCTGCACGGCTCTGCTAAATCCTTCAACAGCTCTTTGTTGCCGGTAGTTATTGCACAATGGAATAGTTTACCGGACCGCGTAGTAATCGAACGTAACCCTACCAAGTTTTGAAACATACTAACGAACTTTCTGCGGATTGATGCTTAACGGATTTCACTTATTTTTACTACATCACACATTTTTTTGTTGCATTGGTTATTACATTTTGTGTTTGACATTCATTTGATTACACCATCTTTACCCCTTATGAATGTTATTGTTATTGTTTCTTACTTCAGTCATGACTGTTTGTACCTTTCTTTTTATTATGTATGCTCCCCCCTTATGTAATACCCCAACAGGGGCCTTTAAGGGTAAATAAATGATGATGATGAGGATGTCCTAATTTATTTCCTTTCGACAAAACCAGTGCCAGTAGAGTTGGGCTTACGTCTCCTTAGCGTACAACCAAGGAGATGACAGCACCACCGCAGTTTTGTGGCATTATGATCCGGAAACCTTCGACCGCCATTTCACACTTGCGGGCGTCGATACGTTTATTTATTTATTTATTTATTTATTGGTACCTCAAATACCCCCTTTGGGGTTTTACATGAGGGGTGGGCATATTTACATAATATTTTCAATAAATGCCTTGAACGATGAATGACTGGAGTGGTGCACCGCTTCAGCAGGTAGATGATTCCAGTCTTTCGCTGTTTGAATGAAGAAAGAGTTAAGATGAGCGGAGGTGCGAGCTGGAGGAGGATAAACAGCCTTTGAATGGCCATGACGGGATGAAGTGCGATGCGGAGGCGTGATGTCGGTCTGATGAAGTAGTGAGTGATAAAATTTGTAAAACAGGCACAGTCTTGCGGTTTTGCAGCGCTGCTCGAGGGTTGGAAGTGTCAGAGATGATTTAAGTTTAGTAACGCTAGTGTGGTAAGAGTAGTCAGAATGAATGAACCTTGCTGCACGATTCTGTATGGATTCTAGTGCTGTTGCCAGGTTAGATTGGTGTGGGTCCCACACTGAGCATGCGTATTCTAGTTTGGGTCGAACGATTGTTAAGTATGCGAGTAGTTTTACTGAGTGCGGGACAAGACATAGATTACGGCGCAGGTAGCTTAGTACACGATTGGCATCATTGCTAATGTTTCAATAAGGTGATTGTGGCCTCGGCCGGCACCATTTTCATGGGGGCGACATGCAAATATGCCCGTGTCTCCTGCATTGGGGCACTTTAATGATCCCTTGGTGGTCAAAATTAAACTGGAGTCCCCTTCTGCGGCATGCCGCATAATCAGATCGCGGTTTTGGCACATGAAGCCCCAGAATTCTACGCTTATGGTTTGACCGCTCTTTTAGTAGAGAGAGAGTCATTGCAAACTTAACCCTTCATCTAGCACACAGTAAACAAAGCGGGGGTGGAGGGGGGGCGAATTCTAGGCCGGCTCCGCTTACTTCCCTGATAAGATTACCCGGTGTTAAGTTTCTGAGAACACACCGGGCCTCACTAAGCACCGCCCCAGCCTCCAGTTTTCTATCCCGCGGCGCAGGCTGCAGAGATCACGACGTGGTATGCGTCCTGGCGTCTCGCCGCCCATTGCGATGCGCGACCACGCTCGGCGCGGAAGATGCAACCGCTCGAGTTCGCCGTATTTGCGGCGCTCAGTGGTTTGCGGCGTGTCGAGGAAGCCAACGAAACGGTTAGCGGGAAGGCTTCGTAATCGGAAGTAAGAAGGGCGTTCGAAGCGGCGGGAGAAAACGAAATGAAGGTGCCGCGGATTTGCCAGGCTCCCTTGCTTGGGCGGCACGTACGAAGCGGCGAAGACTACGCAGAACGAAAGGCCAAGAAAGCACAGCAACAACAAAGAATGATCACTTATACGCACGGGAAGAAACATGAATAAGAAAGAGATAGATAGATAGATAGATAGATAGATAGATAGATAGATAGATAGATAGATAGATAGATAGATAGATAGATAGATAGATAGATAGATAGATAGATAGATAGATAGATAGATAGATAGATAGATAGATAGATAGATAGATAGATAGATAGATAGATAGATAGATAGATAGATAGATAGATAGATAGATAGATAGATAGATAGATAGATAGATAGATAGATAGATAGATAGATAGATAGATAGATAGATAGATAGATAGATAGATAGATAGATACTGAAAACTAAAAAAACATAAAAGCTGATGGAAAAAATGCTATTCGCATTTGATGTTAAGAGTGAACTAGGACGAAAAGAAATAATGGAGGATCAAACATAAAAAGAAATGAAAAAAAAGGAAAAACGAAGCGAACCTTCGTCTGGAGTGTGCTTCCATCATCCCGCCGGTTGTTTCTAAGACACCGCAACTTGTTTGCACACGTATGGCAGGAGCGAGTCGGCACCGGAGCGCGCTTCTCTTGCTCTTCCGACCACGCGCTTATCTGTCCTGCTTTCGGCGAGAACAAATATTGGTCGCCGCACGCACCGGGCTCGCTCGCTCGTTTTCCCGGCGAACAACGAGTAACAAGCACGAGCTCTTGCGGAAAGTGTGAGCACCGCACGCCAGCATTAAATAATGAAATCGCGCGCGCGCGCACACACACACACACACACACACACACACACACACACACACACACACACACACACACACACACACACACGCAGAAAGGAGGAGAGAGAGAGGGAGGAATGAAAAGGAAAAAGGTAAAACCAGGGAACAAACGCGCCATAACGGTGCCCCGACGTGCCCCGTCTCTGATTTCTCCGCTCTCAGATGTTACCGTTGCTGCGAAAGTGCGTGCGTGCTCGTTTGTGTAGGGGGCGGCTCGCGCAGGCCCGGCGACTATACACTTCCGCTTCGCGGTCGAGCTTGGCCCCGCCGAATGCGACACCGGCGTTCTCGGGAGCGCGACCCGCGACAGGGTCGTTAGGCCAAGCAGGGTTTTAGCCTCTCTCACTTCTCTTCGGATGCACCTGTCGTCCCGGCGCGCCTTGGCCGAGTGCGCGTATGGCGCTCCTCTGCCCGAACGACGCTACCGGCGGAAAGCGGATAACTACGGAAGCAATTAGACAGAAGCAAGAAAAAATACAGCGCGAAAGTGCTACGTTTTGTTTGCCGTGGCGCGTCGTTTCCGGGTTCGTCGTAACGGCGGGAACCCACCATATCCAATAAACACTTCTGCCGAGAGGCGTTAATTGAGGTTAGCGTTCGCACAGCTGAGCACGAAACAGTTTGGAGCGTGAAATTTGCGATAAGATTTAAATTTTCTCGCGACTCTGCCTCTCAGTTCGGAACCGCTTAAATAAGTAGTATGCTGGTTGTACAGCGAAGTATATATTCACTGCGCTTTTTGAATTGATGGCGTATGCGCTAGCAGTTTTTCTTTATTTCTCTTTTCTAGTACAGACAGCAATTTCTAAGCATTTGCGGATGGGGATACATCACATAAATGTTTAAAAAGCTGTACAATCGACTTGTTTTCTTTTACTATTGCCACTTTGCATCCGGCAGACAAGAGGGGATTCAGCTCTCAAGAATGTCGCCCTTCGAACGCTCAACGTTGCTGCGTTATGGCAATAATATGCAGTTACTTTCAAGCTGTCGTGGTTCGTGAGCGTTGGCACTACGCCTCGAGTCCGTACGTGTAACGCAATGCCGACCCTGGAAACTGTGAACTCGAGTGGTTTAAATCATTCCAAGTCCCTTTCAAAACGCGGATATCTTTTTCGACTTGCACTTCCTCTACGAAGAATTACTTGTTGGGATAGTTGATCTTGCATTGTTGATGAGGAAAATTAGCACAAGAATAAGACAACAAAAACAGCTTGTCTTTGTATTTCCTTCCTGTGTGCCGGGTCTCTTTGTCGCACTCGTTCTCGTTAGCTTCCTCTGAGATTCACGCAGTTGCCGAAGCACAGCGGGCATCGAACCCACAACCGGGATGGCAACCGCAAGCAGAAGTCTATACGATACTCAGTTGTCAGCTTTCCTAAATATAAACGGAAGATGAGGTTGTTCGTATAAAGCGATAATTTTCGTTTAATACGACGGAGGCATGCAAATACGAGATGTGCAGAACGGGAGCACGCGACTGGCCGCAGCAGCAGCTCTGCCGCTGAGCCCGGCACTGTCGTTTACTTTTCGCGAGCGCCGAGCGATGACGAACAGCCAACGAAGCCACCGTAATGAGCGCGTGTGACGGCCGCAAACTCCGTAAACTTCTCGTCGGCGAGCCACTGGAGGGGGGGGGGGGGGAACTGAAGAGGGAGGTGTGCGAGGAGCTCCAATCTGGTTAATAGGGGACCCTTACGGCTGGATACGCGTGGAGGAGTTGGCGAGTACCGAGACGAGAAACTCCGGACGATGGTAAGAAGGAGGGGGGCGGGGGAGTGTACGAAGAAAAGAAAATGAATGGAACGTGCGGGCGATGTACGAAAGGAGAAGGAGCGAGCTGGCAGTGAGGAATAGCAGGCGTCATTAGGAAGCGCAGCAGCGCTGCTCTTCAAGCGCCAGCGCGCTCGCAGTGGAGAGGGGGCCGCGTGGCTTCTCTAAGTGCCGATGTTGAGGTTCCGGCGTCGGGCCGCGGCGGCGGCGGTGGTGGTCTACTCGACGGCCCGAGCACGTCCTCGAGTTACGACCGCGCGCGGCTACCGCCGCCACGAAGTCAAGCTCGCGCGCTTCGGCGGTGATCGGTGGAGTGCCGTTTCGTCGGCGGGCGTAAACCAATAGCCGGCGTTGCCCCTCGCCGCCGCCGAACTGCTGGCGGTGCGGATTTAAAAGCCTTCCGCGGTGCTCGAGGAGGCTCTTAAAACTTCGCCCGATCTGGTAGGTTATATTGCCGAAGCGCCCGCAGTAATAACGAGCCCGTAGGAGAAGTGGCGTTTCGTTCGGCTAGGACGGGCCGGGAACTGGCTGGCTTTTTTTTTGTTGCTTCTGCTTTGTTGCACTTGCTTCTGCTGCCACTGCTGCTGCCTTGGATTTGACGGCAGAGTGTAAGCAAGCGGAAATATATGGTGAATGAGAACTCCTAGCAACGCTGTTGCGCGTAGAACTATTAGTGCATATGACGGAGTGGCGTGCCGTGAAGCCGGATATTGCAGCCTGGGTTGAAAAAGGAGGGCCTTCGCCGCGCAATGACATGACGCGCAGATGCAAGAAGGAGAGAAAGTTCAACTTTAGTGGTGTGAGAGAGCCCGATGTTGTACCTCAGACGACGTGGTAAGGCAGTGTTGACGACCATCCTGCAGCCAAAATTTTGAGGAAAGCAGGAGCTAGGGAAATGCAGGACTAGATGGACGAAACACTTGACAGCAGCGACCTTATGCAGAAATCGAAGTGTGAAAAAGTAACCTGGTGGAAGAAAAAGAAGGACATTTTGTTACATCGGGAGAGTGCATTTCGAGCAACTGCAAAATCTGTTAGTAGCCCGTGTGAAGTGGTTCTAGAGGTGAAGGTCGAAATACTTCTTGAGCGAAAGGTCGGTTAAAGGAGCTCGTGTGACGTGCGTTAGATGTCAACGCTTAACCAGCTTTTAATGGTTAAATGAATTAAGTGCGCAGAATTACACTTCATTATTTTCGTACATATGTGCACTTAAGGTGAGCGCCATTTAGTGTTTTGGGAGTTCCGAATGCGACATAGTTCGGGTCCTTGACTACTGCATATCTGAGTATTTCCTTCACGGCACGCTAATCATCGACGTCTCCTTCTGAGCATAGAGTGTTTGAACCTTGCCGCGGGTCGGCCCGGTACCGCACGACCTCCGCGATCGGCCCACATGTTCGCCCAGCGACACGACAAGCGTATTGGGGGGTAGAGGTATGCAGTCTTAATTGATATAGTCATCAGCATCATCTACTATAAGTCTCTTCTTTCTCTTCCTGACGCAGGAAAGCAAGTAACATATTTCAGTCTGTGTCACGCCGCGCTCTCATACTCTCCTCTGAACAATTTCTCTCTTTCCCTTCTAACTTTTTAAATGAGCATCTATTCTTCTTCCCCATATATGGTCAACGATAAGTGGTATTTCGAAGCTGCCAAAAGATGCCCCCTCAGTCCGTCGCGATAACTAGCGCCCGCCCTTTTTCGCTGAGAGGAGAGATTCGACCCACGACGGATATTCCTAATAGGCGCAGCCATTTTATTTCAGTGTACACTGTAAGCCAGTCACTGTCACCACAGCTCGCATTTCGGCTCTGTTCGACGCCGCGTGAGAGGGATAAACTCTGGTATATATATGCTCCGCTAAATCCCGAATGACGCTGTTGGTAGTCGATAAGCACGGTTAACATCGCTAAGGGGGCTTTCGGACATGGTCTCAGTTGATTTCCTTCGCTTCCTTCTTTTTCTACGCTTTACCTGGCACAGCGAGATGTAATGTAGATAAGAGAAGATAAACGTGGTTAAGCTCGCTGATCTCGACAAATATCCGCCTCGTGCGGCGTGGAAGCCGCGCTACAGCAAACAGCTGGGAAGTGCTGCTCGTCCTAAGCCAATCACCGCTGGCTGCGCGGATTAAGAGCCCCGGATTTAAAGCCTCGCTGTTCCTCGATATAAGGGTGGATAGCATTAAAACGGGCCGGGCAGAAGCATCGCTGAGCCTGTAGAATAAAGCAGAAAAATAAAAAAAAGATATACGGGCCAACTACGGTTTCAAAATTCTGGGAACGCTTGTCTATTCATCGGGCTGAGCGCCTGAGTTTATCTTCGTTTTCTTTTATTTGCCTTTATTTTTTAATTCCGTTCACGTTCGTGCGGTCGAGAGGGTATAAGCAGATTTTCGGAGATCCGCTCACGGTTCGTCGTTTTTTGAGTATCGGAGAAAAAAAACACCAAAGGAGTGGGACAGGCTTTAGAGATCTTCCGGGAGAATAATTACCGAAAGCCGAGTAGCGACGTTGTTGCACTACGCCTACTCAAGTGGAGATCTCAATCGACTCTTACGAGCTCGAAGGGAATAGCGAGGAAAGGGACGGGAGAGGACGGATTTAAAAAATAATTACCGAAAAAAGCGCTGACGTGTATGTTTCCTCCTTCAATTGATAGCTTCCTTCTTCTTGCGCAAGATAGAGCGGATTTTAGGTCGACATGACTGAGACCAGCTCTAAGGAAATGTAGAGAAATTAAGCACATGGGAGCGCACATTCGCCAAGCTGTGTCGAGCGAAGCTTTCGTGCAACTGGTAATGAAATGCTATTAAATTTGCCCATTGCCTTGGTGCGTAAAGGCAACTGGCGGGTGCGGATGAGCTTTTGCGCCGCCCGCAGTACGCAATGTTGTGGTATTGTTGCCTTGTGTTTCTCGTTGTCTTCCTATCTTAAACGTACCACTCGCTTACCACTTCCGTACCACTTGACGCACCACTTGAACCCCCTGCGGGTATGTGCCACACAGTCTGCAAAATCATGATCACCAACACGCGGGGGTCACACCTCGAAAAGATAGTTGATGTTAGCACGAGAGAAGTATCCTTGGCGACTGTTTCCTCTAGCGGTCGGAAAAGTAAGCATGGAAATGGTAAGAGACGTCTGCTTTATTGGAGGAATTGTCCTCCTAATGTCTTTCATTTGTTGCAGTGAGGACGTTCAGGGTATCGTTTGTTTTATCACCGAGTAATTCCGTAGCCAACAAAGCCAGACGTTTGGACATACGTAAAAGCAGTATGAAAAATTGTATTGCTGCTCTGCGTGCGACCCACTCGACAAGATAGCAGCAACATCCATCGAGCCAGGAGCCGCAGTAAGAAAAGTACGGGACAGTTCACAAAAATGCCTTCGATTCAAAAATGCCTTCGGCAAGAGGCGTAGCTCACTTGTTGTTGGCAAACTCTTTGCGACAATATAAATCCAGCAACACTGCAGACGAGTTACAGCAAATGATTGAGGACCTTAACAGAGAGAGTGTAAGAGTGGGGCCGAAGATTAATATATGGAAGACAAAGATAATGATCAATAACCGGGCAAGGAAACAAGAATTCAGGATCGCCAGTCAGCCACTAGAGTCTGTGAAGGAGTACGTTTACTTAGGTCAACTAATCACAGGGAACCCTGACCATCAGACAGAAATTCACAGAAGAATAAAAATGGCTTGCATCGCATACGGCAGACATCGTGAGCTCCTGACCGGGAGCTTACCGTTACCATTGAAAAGGAAGGTATACAATCATTCCATTTTACCGGTGCTGACAAAGGGGCATAGACTTGGAGACTGACAAAGAAGCTTGAGAACAAATTAAGGACTGCGCAAAGAGCGATAGAACGAAGAATGCTAGGCATAAGGTTAAGAGACAGAAAGAGAGCGGTTTGGATCAGAGAGCAAACGAGTATGGACGATATTCTAATAGGCATTAAGAGAAAAAAATGGCGCTGAGAAGGTCATGTAATGCGCAGATTAGATAACCCTTGGACCATTAGGGTGACAGATTGCGTACCAAGAGAAGGGAAGCGCAGTAGAGAACCACAGAAGACTAGGTGATGCGACTAAATCAGGAAATTTTCGGGGAATCTGCTGGCGCAGGGGTAATCGGAGATCGCGGGGCGAGGCCTTCGTCCTCAAGTGGACATAAAAGATTATGATGATGATGATGATGATGATGATGATGATGATGACGACGACGACGACGACGACGACGACGACGATGACGACGACGATGATGATGAAAGCCTGATATATCACTCTCAGGGAGTTGTTATGCGCTATGATGGCGCATCCCCGCACTCATCCTTACACCTTTTCATTCACTCAAAACTGCGAGGATGTTGAAAAATGTAATAACGTTATTCCTGATAACTTTCATATGAGAAACCAAAGAGTCATTGTAAAAGGATGAAGTTCTACTCAAGGTCTTCTAACGACAGCTCGTAGAAATGATAGAGCAGGAAACGGTACTGCATGCAAAACTTGTTTGTACTTCCGCTGATCAATGACGATGTGTAATGTTATAACTTACGAGCGTTGCGACGGTCAGCACGAGGGATATTGAGGCGGACGGGTGGATACGAGTCGGCCGTCTGCGCATAACCACTCAATGGCAATAATAAATAGTGTATCATAATGGAATACCGTTATAAATTCCCGAAGTTAAATCACCATTTGTGCTCTCAACTTAGCTGATAAAAGACGCGTCGACATGTGACTGGTGCGACCGTTAGAGCGCGGGAAATATTGTGAGGGTACGAAAGACGCAGGGTTTGGTCAGAATAGCATCTCTGGCCTTCGACTCTGCGCTTGAGTGAAGTAATGGGGAGAGTAAACACAGCAACATGCCGACATTATTTTCGTCTTCAAACACAGCATAAAATTCACTCATTGGTTCTAGACATAACGAAACGAGATAAAAGTTATGTTCATATAGAAATTCGAGGAAATATTCACATATTGCCAGGAAAATAATTTTGGAACTCAGACGTCGAATATCCTCCATGGCTGTTTACTCTTTCAAAAATCGAATTTTCAGTAGACGGGATAGTCAGAAAAAAGAGACATGTTCATTCAAGCTGCTCAACAGCTAGCACTTTACCAGATATATATGCGGTATTCAGGATACACACACGTCTATACAGATGGCTCCAGTACAGCAACCTCTTCAACTTCATCATTCATCATACGGCACCTCAACAAACAATAATCATTTAACTTATCTCGTGCGACTTCGTCCACAACGGCTGAACTGTTCGCAATCCTTTGTGCCATAAAATTTATATTGTCAGTAAGAGATGCGCAAAAAATGGGTAATCTTCGGCGATTCACAGGCGGCTCTAACATCACTTTGCAGCACAAAAGGGAAAACATTCAGTGATAGTATAATATACGAGACACTTAAAAACCTCACAAAGGCAAGCGCAGCGAAATATACAATAGCATTTCAGTGGATACCAGGGCATTGTAACATTCCAGGCAACACAGCAGCCGATGAAGCAGCACGACAAGCACATCTCAAAGATGTGATTCCGCTGTCAATATCAAAGAATGAGTTACGTTACATTATAAGGACAACGTCTTTCAGAATGTGTAGAAACACTTGGTTTGACCAGAATTCCAAGAGCTCGGACTTATATCATATTGATCCGTTCATTGAATTCAAATTTTTATTATCATTAGGCAGAGCTATAGGAACCCTTATTCATCGATTAAGGCTAGGCACTGCCTACACAAAGCATTTCTTACACAGAATTGGCCGCGCGGAAACCCCCTAATGCGATTGTGGATTTGTAGACGAAGATATATATCACCTCCTTCTAGATTGCCCACGTCATGACACACCAAGATGCCGACTTAAATCAACCCTAATTAAATTAGACGGCAGACCTTTTAGTTTAAAGAAACTTTTGGGTCCTTGGCCAACAACGTCTTTTCAGAAGAGCGCTTTAAGAGCACTAAAGTCTTTTCTTGAAGACAGCGGCATTGTTGGAAGTTATTAACGCTATTATTGTTCCTTTCATTTCATTGTCGCTGGATATATGCATGTATTTGTGAATTATGTTGACTGTTTTGTTGTGACTATACGTAATAATGCATTTACACTATGAATGTACCACCCGCTGACTAGAGACTGTGTCACTAGGCGACAGTATCGTTTATATTTTTTAGACTTTTATCTAAATAACTGTGGAGACATTTGCCTTGTGTATTGTATGTACCATGTGTTTATTACATCATAGTCTTTCTGTGAAAACGTTGCGTGATAAGTCCTGGTGCTTCTGTAAAAAGATTATTTCATGTGTAATCTTCAACCCTGTATGTTGTATGATGGAACCATTCAAGAGATAAGGAGTAGCCGGCGCCTTAAATTGTGCGTCAACATCTCCTTATATCAATAAAAAAAAAGCAAATGAGGAAGAAAGAAAGTCAACGTGGCTGTTTCGGCAGTCAGTCTAGCGATAAGTCATTTCCTGACGTCATGTTAGAGAAAATACAGCTCGTGCTAGCAAATTAATCAGTGAAAGGGAAAAGTGAAAGTGCCAACAAGATACGAGACCTGCTGTCTGACAAGCCAGCGCCATCGATATACGTATATCAAACGAATAACCTGATGGCCCTAGACAATCGGACTGCAAACGGGTCATATCGGGGTGTCGCCAGGAATTGCACAAATGAGGGCCGTAAGGTTGAGATGGCCGCGGTGATAAGGCCGGCGGCGGTATCAGGGGACCGAGCCATCCGCGTACTTCGCCCAAATCCTTCTCCCGTCGGCACCCACAGTGCCCGCAATGACACTAGGCATGGCTCCAGCGCCGACATTTGGGAAATGAGGGGGGGGGGGGGGGGGCGGGAGATCCTACGACGTCACCGCAGTTTCTTCGTAGCGTCCCCGTCGTCGTTGTCGACGCTGAGTGACAAACGAGGGAAAGGCGCGATAACGAGATCGAGGCACACCGAAAGGCCGTCACAACGTTGGGGGCAGGCCGGCCGGCCGGGCCAATGATAGAATGATAGGCGCGGCTATAGTACGCCGGCCTCGGAGCCGTATCGGCAGGGAACGAAGGAAAGAACAACCGAAACTTGCTGGGGAAACGAGGGACAAAACGGGCGGGTGGAGATCGAAGGCAAAGTGGAGGAAAGGGGGGAGGTTGATTGGGAAGGGAGAAGTGAGGTGGTGCGCCCTGGCTCTGGAAGCTCAAGATGCCCAACGAGAGGGGGGGGGGGGGGGGCACAGCGTGGACATGTTTTATCGACACGAGCTGCGGAGTCGTAAAAAAGACGGGCCGGCCCGGGGCCGAGCGCTTTCCGCCGGAAGGAAAAGAAAGGAGCCTGGCTGCGAGCGACGCCGTCAGCTCCTTCGGCTCTGGTCATCGGGCCGATGGTGGCGTCAGCGTCGTCGGGGATGGCTCCGAATTCCAGAACAGGCCGCTCGGTCGGCTTCGTTTACGACCGGGAGCCGCTCCTCCTCCTCCTCCCCCCTCCGCGACTACGGCTGAGCCGCGTAGGAAACCGCGCGCCTCGCTGAGTCGCCGCCGCCGCTGCTTCGGCTGCTTGCCGTACTTTGTCTCCGTAAAAGCGTGCAGGGCCTGGGAAGCAACAGAACTGGCATAAGGTAATCGGTGGCCGAAGCTACAAGAGCGTTTGGCGCGCGTGAAATGAGCGTAATTGGCCATCTACGCCTCGTCTGCTGTGATTACATAACCTTTGTACAACCATACGTTCTTACATTCTTACTTGTGCCGTTGCGGCTAAACGTAAGGTACTGCCCGTTAAAATTTTTATCGCTCAGTCATTCTGCAACGGCTGAATGTAACATCGAGCGAAGTAACCAATCATTGTGACTTCTAATTTGTTGCGTGAAACAATGTAGAAAATGTCGGCACGTTTACTAATAAAGTTCAGCGCGACAAGCCTGTGCCTTTGGCTGTCGTGACAGGCACGCTACGCGTTGGCGTCTGCGTCTCCTGAATAATTTTCAGATTGAAAAGTTCATTCGATCGTTTCACGACAAATTACGTTTCAAAGCAGAGCTATGACGAATGTCACAGTGCAGAGGTTCGAATCATTCTTCAGCACCGTCGTGATCTCTGTATCCCACATCGCACTTCGACTTCGCAGGCTTTCCGGCATTTCGCGCTCCGAAGACGCGACTCAAAAGCGTACGGCCAGTACCGTGGTTTTCAGAAAATCGTCTTAGCAACAGGGTATAGTTGTGGATGGCAGTTGACTTTGCGACTTTTATTGTATGATCCCAACAAACCTTTTTCTAGACAGCCGATCACATTTCCACAGATATTTTTTTGTGTAGACTGCGGAGCTCCCACTGAAATCCTTTGAAATCTTTGGATTTACGTTTTCTTGTTTACTGCTGCCAGTGGAATATTTGTTAAGTTCTTTTCTGAAAGTCTGTCGAAAACAACTAAGCCAAAGAGAATAGATGTCTTAATAACTTGTTTATGTTACCAAATAATAGCTACGTAAGCTAGTAATAGCTTACGTGTAGAGAAAATGAGAAGCGTAAAAGTTTGTGCAATGGCCTACGACACTCTTGGGAACTGTGAACCTATTTCGGCAAGACATGGCTGACGGTGCACGCTATTGAGCGAGGCGCGGTGTACTGCCCCGAATCCAGGACCCTTCTGCACTCGAAGCGTGGTAGAGCTCTTAGGACGAAACGACCGGTGGCGAGAGGGTTAAGAGACATACGCGCATACAAACACACACACGCACAAAAAAAGAAAGAGAAACCAGCGATAAAATAAGAGCAAGCCAGAAACAGTGGAGAAAGCTAGCGAAGTCACTAGTTGTTTCCGCCAGTGAAGAGATGGCCACTTGATTCTCGTCGAGGAAGGGAAAAGCGGCTTCTGAGCTGAAGAGACGGATGTCCAAAGAACTTCCGGCCAGATACCGGCCGCCGTAAATGGTCCTTCGTAGGTATACGCGATCTCGAAAGGAGGAGTCGCTACTGCTCGGAATGGTGCCTGTGGGGCCACTGCTTGAACGTCTTACCCGAATTTTGCGCGAGTCGGGCTAAAGGTGCACATCTCTTGCAAAGTTTGCTCTGTTAGTAAAAAGGTTTAGCGCGTTCGGTAATCGGGCAAGCATTTTGAGGATTACCGGATTACTCGAGCCGTAAAAGTGAGCGGCCGGATTGGTTGCACCACCTGGTGGCGCAGAGCTCAGCCAGACAAAGGCAGAGCATATTATGGCACTTACCAATAGTATCCTATACTTCACTGCTGGTGTAAATTTTCGGCCGTGGCCCAATCGTGAACACGTTGCCTTTCGAAATTACGAAAGGCAACGACGACAAAAACAGCCAAGGAACAAGAAAATGTGTCTAAGGCGTTGTGGCTAGATGAAGCGTCGCAAGATGTCGCTACCAGCGTCCGCTAACCTGGTACTAGGCAAAGGTCATTGCGTATATCGGAATACCGGACACGCTGAAACTCTCTAGTGTGTGTGCCTACCTTTCGGCGAGAACTTAATAGGCCCAAAATCTAAGCTGCCACTTGAGGGTGATACAGTCAAACCTCGGTATGAAGAAAACGGACATAACAAATTCTTGGATATAACGAACTAAATATAAGACATTTCTCCCCTATATAGGTGTGTAGGGAATATATGCTGCTTATAACAAATATCGGATATAAGGAAGGTATTTTCGGGTCGGATCCTACTTCGTTATAACGAGGTTTAACTGTGTAACCTATGGGATTTGACAACTGAAAGCATTTGTTCCGCTATTACGGGCGTTGTAGCATCCCGCTTTGAAATAATTTTACCGTATCAGCGTTTCTTGCCTGACGAAGAAATCTTGAATTGTGACCTTGCAAGATCTTCAGGTGGGGTAGCACCGTGCGGTCAGTCATTTGAAGCATAAGAAACCACTAAGAAAGACGAGGCTACAAGCGTAGGGAAATTTATTGCGTTAAGAAAGCTTGGTTCTCGTAGTCCGCGTTTGGCTTGAAAAGCACAAAAGTTTCGCGCCTAAGCCACTACATATAGAGTTCTCAGCAGCTGGTTTAATACAAGGGTTTCACCACGAGTCAGGTGAAAACAAACAGAAGTAACAAGAACCTGCTAAGGAAAACAAAAGTCCTACTCGTGGGTGACATCTGCTTTCGCGATGTGTCAGCACATTGGGGAGGAATTTCACGAATTCGATGAAACGAGCTTTCTTTTTTTTTTCTGCCCAGCTAGCTCTCGAGCTTTGCTTCGATTAAGCAAATTGCAAAGGGAGCAAATCAGAAGGTGTCTTTAGGTCAGTGTTCTCGTTTCGTACAGTGACTGCGTGCTTTCCTATACGGTTCAGTGAAGCCGTAGGTTTCCTTCGAGCCCCCTGTCGGGAGGCTACGAAATGATACCGTTTCCGAGTGGTTGCAGACATCACTCTTTCCCTTAGTGCAAAGCAAAGCGGACCACGCTGACTTCGCGTTCCCCGCATAACTTCCTTTTATGAGTGACTCTTGCAGTATCAGGCTAGAATAGCAGTTTGGGCTTGTTGATTTTCCATCCTAGCATTAACAGCGCAAAACGTAGAAGGGTCACGAGACGAGAAGACGACACCACAAGCGCTGTGATGTCGTCTTCTCGTCTCGAGTCCCTTCTACGTTTCGCGCTACTTACACCAGGGTGGAAAACCAACAAGCCCAAGCTGCTGTTCTAGCGAAATACATAAAGAACTGTGACGTCCACGATAAAATTGATTTCGCAGATAGTGTACGTCATATCGCTCCAAATAGGGTTAGGAAACAACAGAGGCACTGTAGTAACTAGCCAAGCTACACGAGCAAGCTCGAATTAATCGAGGCGCCTTACAAATGCTCCCAACACTGGTAGGACGACGTGTGCCCCTCTAGGTGTTCAGCGTATGAAGTAGAATGCCTGCAAGGTGATTACTTTGCCGATTAGAGCGCTTTTCTTACAAGTGCTTGCCATTGGAGAGAGAGTGAAATAAAAAATAAGAAATAATAAAAGATTGCGTGTTGAGGGTGGGGGAGGGGAGGGGGGCTTTTTTTACAAATGTGAAGTGAGATGATTGCCTTTCGAATGGCGATCGTCGGTTTGTCGGTGCACCTGACACGCCCTTGATGGCGGCGCGTCTCAATCTGTTCTGCATAGCGACCGCACCCGAGGGTAGTCACGGGGCATTCAAGCAACTAAACGAAGGCAAATATGATTCTTTTAGAAAAAGAAGAGCAAGACAAGCAAAACATGCGGAAACGCAGCCTGGCGACTCAAGTGCCACGGAAAGCAGCTGGCAGCCGAAGCGCTGACGTCGTTTTTCTTTTCTTTTCTTCGCCATTTTGTTTTTCGCCGCTACATCTTAGAGCACTCTTGAGTCAATTACACGGTCAGAGAAAGTAGACAGAGGCAAAGTAGAAGACTCAACAAACAGCGACGGGCGATAAAAAGGAGTCCGATCAATAATCGAGACGCGAATTTGCATAATGACTACTAGAATGGCGTTTGGAAAGAGAATCCCTCTTTTCTTCAAAGAAGATCGTCGTCGTCTTCGGCAGGAAGGGGGGTGGGGGGGGGGGGGGGTCGTTGCAAATTCAATCCAAACGACTGCACAACGATCCCTCCGTCGTCCAAGAACGAAGCACGCCACCGCGGGGGACACGGTATCGGCCAGGAGAGCCGGCGTGTCGCGGGCGGTGTGGGAAAGGGAACACGGCCGTCGAAGGCGGTCTATGTGGGTACACAGAGTACGGCCCAGGAGTTTGAAGTTGAACCGAGGAATCGCAAACTGCGGGAAGAATGTGAGAGGCTACGATGGGACTCTCCCTGGACGGCGCAATAAAGAAAGGAAGGAAGGAGAGAAATGAGACGGGAATCGAAGGGAAAGGAAGGCAGGAATGGGGAGGTGGAAAGGAAGAAACGAATATCGAGAGAAAGCGAGAGAGAAAGCAAGGAATAGAGAAAGAGAGAAGACAAGAGGGAACGGAACGAATTATTAGATGGGGAGGGTTAAGGAACGAAGTGAGGGGGAAAAGTATAAATAAGAAAGGACAGAGAAAGAAGAAAAGAAAGATCGAGAAAGTTGTGGTTCTCAGTGTGCATGCCTGCCTGTCGGTCACATATATATAGCACCACCGAAGAATGGGCAACGGGCGTTCGTTTTCCATGCAAATTAGGGCCCGACACTAATGCGACGAGCTTCGCTGCGGGAATGTTCGAGCGATGAAAGTCTTCTTCGATGGTGTTCGCCGGCTTCTCGGGCGATGGGTGCAACGGGAAAGTATTTCGACCTTCCTTTGATGTACGCGCGTACAGCGTTGTAAAGGCACGGCCGCGCCGTCCGAGCCATTAGGGCAGCACTGCTTCTCTGGCGTCACTCTCGTAGCTCTTTTGACGTGTTGCCTTCCTTAATTTGCATCGTTTCCTCTGTTCGTTGTTTTTGTTGGCACGTTGCGTTAGCTTTCCGCGCGTAAAGGATAGCATATTATCTGCAAGAACTCGAGATCATGCCTGTGGTATCCGTTATAAACTCTGGTTTTATTGTTATAGCGATATTTCTTCTTGTACGGACCGAGATGTCGAGTTTCATCGAATGAGAAAGTGGTCTCAGGTTAGGAATTTATAGCGAGCATCGCAAAGGGATGAAAGAAGAGCCAGTTGACGGCAGCCTTAGAGACACCGAAGCATCAGCTTGATTTTCCATTGCCTTTAAACTACAAATCATTCACTGCTTGAATATTGCTTATGTTGATCCCTGCGATCTGATCTGGAATAGTAAGAAATAAGCTAGAGGGAAGGTGCACGAAGGGAAAGATAACCATGACTGAGCATACTGTAATTTGATATAATGCGAGCACAACCACGAGGGCTCAGAAGCAACGTGAGACATCATTTAGCGCTCTGTGCTGTTTCGCGTACCTTCCATGTCAGTGTCGTTGTGGCCTGCGATGAAACGAATTAGATGACATGCCAACAGCCTCATAGAGTCATTCGCATTCACGCTACTCGCCGAGTAGTTTGCTAAGCTTTACCAAACTGCATAGGCAAGATCGAAAGAAAAAGATAACTATGGCGTGCATATCTAAAATTGCTCTATATGCCATACGTCGATTGCCAAAAGAAGGAGGGGGGGATGCTTGACTGACACACCAATGAGCGTTTCAACGCGGCCATGCTCCATCAAAAAACTAGATCGCACAATGGACGTGGTACTGGAGCGGGTTATCGCCGCTTCAAGCACCGGCGAGCACAAACTTTTCGCTTACTCGAGCCAGGATCGAAATCCAGCGAGGCCCACATAATGAGCTAGGAGGGGCTGAACTTTCGTTAGGTAAGCAACGTACCGACATAAAAGTGCTAACGTATAAGAAGGAAGAGAAAACACAGGACCACCTGGAGTTCAGTACAGGGCTGGCCCGTTTTTCTTATGTTTCTCGGATGCGGGGACAAGGTTCGGCAAAAACAGCACACACAACTTAAGCTTCACGCACGCTTGATCGTGTGCGGATCAATTATATTCGTCCAGTGAAGCGCATCCAAAAGAAATAAAATAAAAGGGTCCAAGCGTCCGTGTGTCGTGTTTCGTGCGCAGGGCATTTGGTGCGTCCCAGCGCGTCAGCGTCAGAGGCAAAAACAAGTTGGACGCGCTTGCGGCTCGATGGCGCGTTGCGAAAATCCCGGAGCACGACTCCCATCTCCACATACCAGATGAGCAGCTATAGCGTTAAAATAAATCTTGTGTTTCTATCAATGTTGCGCCGTGGAACCGTGTTCACGCACTCGGGTTTGATCGGAACTTCGTCTCGGGGATGGGGCACGTCGCCTCCAGGTCGTGTGGTTGAGCAATAGACCCCGATCTGATCAGCAGAAAAAAGTCGGTACGTATGATTTCTGTCTTGCCTCGTTTCGGGCAACCTTATCTCCAGCTGGCGCTTGTTTCGTACGACCGCAGTGCTCTCTGATTGGTTAGGAGCCACCACCTTGTAATGACCTTGTAATAGGAGCCCTGAGTGGTACTTAAGCACGGTCGATTCGCGTAATAAAGGATCTGGTGAAGCCACTCTGGTTCTAGTGCAATGAACGTTGCTCATTGCAGTGCGTGGCACTTTCGCCTGCAAACAAGCGAAGCTTGTAGTAAGAGTATTGTCAACTCATACGCTTATTAAGAACAGAGGGAATGATACCAACTCATTTGGTCTGAATATATAGCTGGCCGTCTTGATGCGAACACAGTTTTCTAGAGTTGTCGTGATATAAAGAATGGACGTTGAAATCACTGCTTTGTGGTGTGTGCATCTCCGGTTAGCCTTTGTCCCTTTCGCTGCTTACCTCCGCTAGATATGTTGATCCCACTAACCAAGAACATCGTCATCGTCGATATCATTTACAGGGATCGTCTGGCCGGCTCATGAGGGTTACATCGACAGACTTCTGCTCAGACATTAACCAGGGTGGTACCCACAGCTGTACCAATGGCGTTGCAGCACAGAGCTCGACGTCACAGGTTTTGATCCCGGCCTTGGCTGCCGCGGTTTCATTGCCGCGAAATATTAGATAACCCCGGGTGGTACAGATTAATCGGGAGACGCCTCTACGCCGTGCCTTATCATCAGATAGCGATTCTGAAACGTAAAGCCTAGACGTTAATAAATTTTAACCAGGGTGGCCAGTTTCGCTCACTGCAAGCTTAACTGGACTCGCCGTTTCGACCACGTCGCTTGAAAAATTAATGTGCCGGTCGTCTCGGGGTTCTAAGCACTGACGACCTTTGTCCTAAGATATATCAATATAAGTTAAGGTATAGGGGTTTAAAGCCCCAAGGCATCATCGCGGGCTACTAAGGGCGAGCTGCACTACTGGGAAAGCTGGTGCCGCCGTCGGCGTGACGTGTGGTATGAGGGATCACGTGGACGCAGCGGCCGCGTCGGCCATAGAGTTTCCTACAAAAATTACTGGAGGGAACTCTGGCGCTAGTGTCTACGGGAGCTGCAATGACAGCGGTTGTCCCAGCATGGGAATTATGGGAAGTACATGGATTTGCCTAAACTTCGTCCTTTTGGCTTCAAACGGCTTTGTGACTTTGGAAACTCGTCATTTTCAACAGCGCGTTGCGTAATAAGCAATTAAATAAACATAATCAAAATTGCCCGACGGCAGGATTCGAACACAGGGACTCCAGCACAGAAGCCTGATATTGAAGTCATTAAGCCACGAACGCATGTATCGACAAGCGAAGGAAACGCCTTTATGAATTTATCGCGGTCATGGCAGTGCCTTGAGACGCTTGGCGCGTATGGATTTGGCCACCTGGACAAGCTCAATCGTTGCAATGAATACCAATTGTACGCGTTCCCGGCGTCTTCCGCACTTCGAAGAATATAGATTGCGCTGAAATATACGATAATAAGGTTTATATAGCGTCATATACAAAGCCACAGGAACGTCTGAATCCACAAGCACGGAGATCAGACAAATCCATGTACTTCCCATCGTTCCCATGCTAGGAAAACCACTGCAGCGCCAGAGTTCCCTCTAGTAATTTTTGTAGGAAACTCAATGGCGTCGGCTGCTTCCGAAGCGCAGAAGCGAACTGAAAACGAAAGTTTAAAGTCCCACTTGCACTGCGGTTCTGATTAAGTGGAGAGGTTTTCCCGCTTCGGGTTTGTGCTTGGCAACACTTTAAAAGCTCTATAATAGGTGGTGGCTGCAGGTGGTGGCTGCCTGTGAGGGCGTCCAACATGGTAGGCTGCGGCTCAGTGCAGCAGTGCCGGACGTACGTAACTGAGCTTGGTGTCAGCCTTCACACGTACCCGCAGGACAAGAAGCTGCGTGAAGCTTCGATCGAGAAATCTGGAACCGGCAAGCAACGATCGGCTACAACTCGGGTGTGCAGCCAGCACTTCCGCGAGGATGACTTATGCTACGGCGTCGGGGCTGCGATGTTCGGTGAGTGGCGGAAAGCGCGCACTGAGACGCTCGCCCGCGCGCGCTGCCCGGCTAATGTCTTGATGATGATGATGATGAAGCAACATTTGCTGAGCCCGAAATAAATCGGTGGTGCACGCAGGCACCAAACGGGGTGGTTCCCTAGTAACGGGACCCATATGACTTGAAGCTTTGGTCTAAGAGCTTTTGGGTGCTAGATACTGGCGAGTTCACTGTAATGGAAAGGGAACGGTAAAAAGTACATTTAAAAAAAGGCACGGCATATATTCATGCCTGTGTAGCGCCAAATAATGAAATACACCGGATTAAGAAAAAGAAGGAGCGGGTAATTGCTCGCTGAGAAGACCGATAAACATACAGTGCGACGCAACTTGCGGAATAATGATATTGAAATGTCTAAGACTTCAACAACAACAAATGAAAGAGTGAAACGTCGCGACTGGACATGCAAGACGCCGTCGCAGGCGTCGAAGTCAATGCAGCCTCAACGCCAACTTCAAGAGGGGCACCTCGCGGCTACATTTGTATGTCACCGGCGCGCACGGAAGAAGCACGGAAACATGCACGCTTGCAGTCTCGGAGAGGTGCGCATGCGCGCAGGCGTCGGTCTCGGCACCAGGGGTGCACCGCTAGAAGAGGAGGAGGAGTGTCGTTTCTCTACGCGCTCGCTATTATTTTGTGGGCGAGTGTGCGTATTCGGTGAAGAGATAGCGCCTGCAAACCACTCTGTGCTTCCTGTTTGCCCAACATTATTATGCGAAGCTTACTAGGCGCACAACCACGCTCTTCCTTGCTGCGCCGCGCGCGGCCGCGTAACTACCCTATGACGTCATAACAGCTGCAAAAGCGGAGGCTCAACTCGTGCGCTCGCTTGCGGCCGCGTAGCTACATAGCCGGGTCTCAGCTCGTGCGCTCGCCTGCATGAGTTGTTTCTTCGTCTAGCCGAACCAAATATAGCCAAGCAACAGCAGTTCACCAGGCTAAACAGTGGTTCAACAACTAAAATAAAGGCTAGTATGTTTCGCATCCTGGGCTTAACAATAGCTAAGCCACAGCCATTTTAACGCGATAGCGTTAAGGAGCTCGTGTCGCAGAAAAGCCGGTGTCGTCGGCGTCGGGTGTCGGCGTCGGTGTTTGCGGCGTTGACCGTGAGCGATAAATCACGGCAGGCGCTTCATAAATAGAAAGCAACTTCCAAGATTGGCCCGGTGGGAATCGAACCAGGGTCTCCGGAGTGTGAGACGGAGACGCTACCACTCAGCCACGAGTTCGATGCTTCCAAGCGGTGCAAACGCACCTCTAGTGAATGCGGTGTTGCCTTCGAAACGAGCCGTGGAAAGTTATACTGTGGTGTATATCGGTAATTATGAACATGTAACGTACAGAAGTCACAATTACACGAGTTGCGAAGTGCGTTTCCGCTGCATTTCTTCGGCGCTTTCCGCACACGCAGAGCCATCTTGCGGCAAACACAGAAGACCCCCTCCTCTCAATGTACGGCGCTGCCCCGACAGGAGGCGCGCCGCGCGCGCATTGGGACCGCTGCCAGGCGCGTCGCGGGACTCCCTCTCCCCTGACGACGCTTCGCCGTGCTCCCGGTTTAGATTACTATCTATCTCTCTGCCCGTGCCGATCACGACGTTTGGCTGGCGTAGATCGTTTCCCCTCCGAGACACCGAGTTCTTTGGTTCGTTCCGTTCGCTCAGGCGCACGTTTCGTTACCGCGCCGAACGCTGCGTTGCTCGACGCTCACCGCGTGATAGGTGGGCGCCAAGGCCGATGCGGGGCGCATCGTAAGTGATCGCTGTGCCGTAGCGCATTGTCTTATACCCCTTGGCGGGTCGACGGGAACGCTGTCGCGTCCCACTCTTGAAGGCGAAGCTTAAGCGTCCTCCAATTTTTTATTTTGGCAGTGAAAAACTTTCTTCGTTTCGAGAGTACTTACAGAAATGCCCAGGCGGGCTCCCGCGCAGTGTTTTTATTGAGCGCCGACAGCCAAGCCTATGATAAGCGCGCCGCGTTATTCCTCATACTACGCAAGCAAGAAGCTGCGTGAAGCTTGGATCGAGAAACTTAGAACAGATGGCGACTACGTAGGTCCTCGCACCCAACAGAAGCTATGTGAGTGCTGCGGTTTAATTTATGTCAAGGGAAGTTCTGTGACGTGCATCTGAATCAAGGCATGCTTGCCTAGCGTTATCTCGAATGGTCAAATTTTGATGCGGTCAGAACTGTTGCACGCATTTCTACGCGGAGAGATGATGCCAGAATAGAGAATAAGAGCCGTATATCACCATGAAAGCTTAGCTGCAGTTAGCGTTGTAGCAGTGGGTACGCAGCACGCAAACTTCTCCCCCAAAAAAGAACATTCTGCTATTCCTAAAGTACTAACCCGCTTGCGCATACACTGACGTCAACTTCGAAACAGACAAAAACACAGTGAACCTGACGTAACGACCTGCTTAACGTTGGTGTGGTTAACGTTACCTCCACCCAAATCTTCAGGTTAGAAAAAAAAATTGCTCTAAACGTCATGGGCTTTGGCTCGTACGAAAAGGCTGTTCGACTTTCTTATTCCTAGCCCATCTGCGCTGACAAAGTGTGCCGATGGTACAGAAACGGGCAAAAAGGAATACACGACCTTGTGAAGAATCTGCGCGATGAGAAGCAAGATTCCTTGAAGTAAATAATGGCGCCAGGTACGGCGTACCGCGTACGCGGGCCCGGAGCTGATCGACCTGAGGGTTTACCTGTAGCTCCAGGACAAACAAAACTGACGCGTTGCGGGGAAGAAAATCGAAGGAGACGTCGATCGAAGCCGGGGAGAATAGTGCGTCAGGAAAGGCCGCCTATCGTCTCGAGAGTTCGCGGGCGACGTTTCTTTGTCAAGGCTTCGCGAAAGGCTGCAACCCCCCCCCCCCTCTCCACGCTACCCCCCATTTCTCTTCTTCCTCAAACCCTCTCTTCCCTTTCCATTTCTTCTTTTATTCCTTCACGCCCATACACCTCGGCAGAGACGCTTCTTATACCTGTCTCAAAAACTTGGCACGTCGTTCTCCGGGTGGGTTGTTCTTCTCAGATTTTGAAGTGCGCTCCATTTGATCTGTTGTCGCCGCGCGGGTGCAACTTCAATCACTGGCTTCACGCGCAATTTCTCTCCTTGAACCCCCCCCCCCCACCCCCAAAAAAAAGAAAGAAACGAAAAATAAAATGCGTTGGATTCGCCACAACTACATTTTCGTTTTATAAAATTTTCATCACCTTTCTGCACTTCGCGCGTAATTCAAAGGTTGCTGCAATTCAGGCCGGATAGCATGGGGAGTTGAGCGGCGAGGGGGAGAAGGGTGCCAGGGTGAAGCCTTCAGGGCTCGTTTTAAAATACGGTACTTGCTCGCGAATCGATTCCCGAACCCCCCCACCACGGTTGACGGGACGCATTGATTACGCTTTGTCGATTCCACCGACGCCCTCCCTCCCCCCCCCCCCACCTTTTTCTTGTTCTTTTATCATATTTCTTTACACACTGACTGCTCGAGTCACAGTTGAAAATGACGAGCGGCGAACGCAACGTCCAACGTTCCCCGCCAGCCTTCCCATCTCGTTTCTTTCCAGCGTCCGTTCGCAGGCGGTGGAGGAATAATTTTTTACTTTTCTTTTTCTTTTCTCTCACATCCTCTCGTCAGCTTAGTCGAAATGACAGCCTGCTGACGATCGCTGCTGACGTCTCAGTCAGCGCCGGCAAATTCGAGAGATATATAGGCAAGTGCTCTCGTAATCTATAAAGGCACACGCGGACATCCGCGTTACGTATCGATTCTAGCGGCGATTCTACAGCCACTTCTTCGCACTTGCTATCCAAATTTTCCATTCCCTCTGTGATCGCTTGCCGCACTGTGTTTTACTCCTGTTAGAGTGGCATCGAAGTCGGCGTTTCTCTCTGCTGCTTGATCACGTGTTTATACAGGGCGGTCGTTTTTTTCTTCTTTTTTTTTTGTACTGATCATCTAGTTATCAAATACGTACTTCCCACATAAACTTGAATTGGAACGCCAGAAGCTCGAAGTTGTTCCGTGGGCGTCAAACGGCACATGGAACATTTTTGGTACACCGTTTGAACAAACACGAACAAACAGTACCAAACAACAACAACAAAATAAAACATCTATCTCGAAATTGTTCACGGCAGATTCGTCGTCGCGCGAAATAAAGCGAGGAACCAGCAGCGCTTGCGAACCTGCGCTCCGTGCAGGAATTTGATTAGGGTTCCCCTATGTATTTGAACTGTAGAGGCATGCGTTTTCAGACAGGCTAGGAAGGGCGAAGAAAACAACGCGAGCTAATGACGAATCGCCCAAAGGAATTTTTTATTCATGCGATATAAATGAGGAATACTCGCAAGAACGTGCAGGTGCGGGCATTGTAGCAACGTTTAAGGATGCCTGCTTTTGGGGAAACCTGGGTTGAAAAGCCTCTTTGTTTGGTTTGACGGCGTGTCGCGTGCCATGTAGCACCGAGTCAGCGCGTGACAGCTGTGTCCTCCGAGATACCGGTGCGTGTCTTCGCGTCTGCATTCTTCTTGCTTATTGCGAGATGAGGTATCGACCTAGAAGCTTCGCACGACACGACATGAATCGGTGCAAACACTACAAGGACGAACTGGCTGTCGCAAATAAGGCTTCTTGCGTGATTTCACGTGTTGCGGTGAGAAATACACGAGGACATGTAAATAAACAACCGAACGAGAAACAGCGTCAGTCTCAACAAAATTTATTCAGAAATTAAAAAGAATTATCGGTTCTTACGTGCAAAAACCACTATCCGATTATGAGGCACGCCGTAGTGAGGGACTGCGGAATAATTTGGACCGCCTGGTGTTCTTTAACGTGCATCTAAAATCTAAGTAGACGGGTGTTTGTCGTATTTCGCCCCCATTAAAATGCGGCCGCCGTGGCCGGTATTTGATCCCGCGACCTTGTGCTTAGCAGCCCAACATCATCACTAAGCAACCACGGTGCGTAGATTTATACAGAAAAGGTAGGCATTGTTTTTAAGGAGGAATATACCAGCGCGCGAAAACACATTTGCGCACCGAATACAGACCCGTTAACAATGAAAATTTATTTACCTAAATGCATGTAAAATTGATGTTCATCACTGTGCAGTGCCAAATACGCAACGCTGCTACAAATATACCTCGTCTTACTCCGGTGAAAAAAAGAAGTGCATATGTCTTTTATGAACAAGGATAGTTGCGAGTGACGCTCTTTGCTAACTGTTCGTTCCTTTAGATGTTTTCACTTCTCTTCCACGGCGAGAAGTATGAACCAACTAGCTCAGTAACAAGATGTGACATGGGGTTACACATCTCGGAAGCGCACATGACACACAAGAGGCTTCACGCTAGAAGCTTCGCGAACCAGTAAACGCACTACGTATATAGCTTGCTATCACTGGCACAAAATGGAACGAAACAAGCTCCTCCACCAAAAGGATACTATATATATATATATATATATATATATATATATATATATATATATATATATATATATATATATATATATATATATATATATCTGTAGCTGTACGCTACATACGCGTGCATTCGCACACACACACAAAAGAGGAAGAGAACAGAAAAAAGCACTCGAGCAGGGACTGCTGTAGCACACTCCATTCTTTTCCCGCTGGCGGTAAACACACCTGTTTGTTCAAACGCTCCTTCAGGTGGGGGCTGCGGCCCTATCAAGCAGATGTCACAAGACGTACGGGGCGTGACCGTACACGCTCTCCGCGTATTTTTCTTCTGCCAGGTGCGATTTGGACGCCGCCGGGACACTTCGGGCGTGGCCCCACTTTCTTAAAGGGAACAGCGGGATGCGGTCGTTTTTCACGGGCCCAGCTTCGACCTCTGTGCAAGTGCGACTATTTATATGCACCCGTGCATCTATGTTTGCCTTCCTCAATTCCCTCTCTCTCTCTCTCTCTCTCTCTCTCTCTCTCTCTCTCTCTGTCTCAGTTCTGTTGCTGTCATTTTTATCTTGTTCTCTTTTTCCACACTCCAATCGAATGACGTGTTCGTGTTCATTGTTTTAAATCTTTTTCTTTACCCGCCGTGTTGGCGTAGCGGCTATGGTATTGCGCTGCTAAGCACGAGGTCGCGGGATCGAATCCCAGCCGCGGCGGCAACATATAGATGGGGGCAAAGACGCCCGTGCCTCGTGCATTAGGGTTATGGCATTAAAAAAAAAAAACAGGCGGTAAAAATGAATTCGAAGTCACTCTCCACGGCGTGCATCATAAGCATGCCCTGGTTCTGCCACGTAAAACTTCAGAATTAAGTTAATGAATAATTTTTTGTTACTTCCTCCTAACCACAAAGTGGGTAAACGTCTGTATCTATTATTTTATATTGAGTGTTATATACAACGCTCTCAAAGAAGCTTTTTAAAGGTTTTTTTTTTCCTTTTCCCACGTCTGTTCACGAGCTGCCGCTATACAGTGACATTTTAAGCTAGTGCGACGTACTCACTGGGATCAGGCAGTGCTACGATGCTGAGGTTCTGAGCGCGAGGTCGAAAGGTCGATAGTCGGCCACCTACATACACGTTGACTTATCCATAGGGTGCGCTGGGAGAAAACAAAATGTGACCTGTATTGATTCGGAGACCTCCCCGGCTCTGTGTTTTTCTCTAGCACTCTCTCTCTGCACATTTAGGATTTAAGAAAGGAGCAGTGTAACTGACAGAGTATTCCCGAACCTCGAAATGCAACTCGACGAACACTACTGATATAAATCAAGTTTGCAATTCAATGAACAAGTAACAACAATTTTTTTTTGCCCAGTTCAAGTAAATATAGAGCAGCTGAGACGCGCTTCGCAGATTCACCGTGTTGAACCTAACATTCGCCGGGGTTTAAAGTCTGCCTACGCCAAACGGAAATGTAGCCGGTGCCCGCTAAAGAAGCGTTCTTGTTGGCTTCAAAACCAGCACGCTGCTGTGTCCCTCCTGCATGCAACCTTGGGCATTTTCGGTCGAATAATAAGTGCCTTTATGAAGGAGTCATTAGGCACGTAGTGACCGAATACTGCAGCAGGGAGGCCAATTCCTGTTCTCGTGAGGGAGTGTCCTTGTCAAAGCTTGGTGGGCCTTCTTAATTTGGTTGGACCTGGATTAGTATAGCCCCACTCACTCTCGGCATCTTCTACCGGTGTCAGGCGTCACTCCAAGCCTGCAGATTTAGTGCACTGGAGGGGGTGAATTTCAAGCTACGGACCCAGAGATTCTTACAACCCTCTGCTGCCTTACAGGCATGAATCGGTTGGCGCAGGACAGGGGTGATTTGGAGATCGCAGGGAGAGGTCTTCGTCCTGCAGTGGACATGAAGCGGGATAACGGGATGATGATGATGATGATGATGATGCTGACGACGACGATGATGATGATGGTGGTGGTGGTGGTGGTGGTGGTGGTGATGATGATGATGATGATGTTGAATAAGTTCCTTTTACGGCTTGCGTTTGAATATTTCCTCCCTAATTGGCCTAATGTCCAGGTTCCCGCAGCATTGACGAAGCCCTTCTTTGACAGCGCGCGCCTTAAGATCCTTTTTTTTTCGTTATGTGATTTGCGGACAACTGCGTTTTCAAGGTGAGACTGCTCGTCCTGGAACGTTTCATCAAACAAAGCCGTGCGAGCTTGCCAAACCATTCGGCACCGGCACTGTACCAGAAGGTTATTTTTACCCGGTCGAGCGAACATGCTGCATGGCATAGTCGTCGCATGGCTATCGCTCCCGAATTGACCAATCGAGCGAGTTCATTACGATAATAAACGAAACTCATCATCGTTCGTGATTGTATGCTATCTCCAGTGTCATCAGGATCCGTTACGCGATTGTTAAACGTTCATTCTTTTCTTGTGCACGTGTGTACACCAATGGTTGCTTCGCTCGCTGCGCGGACGCCCGCTTACAACCGCTCTCTTAATGCGCACGCTTTTGCGAAGGCATTATCTAACCCTGCTCGCCGAATCGAATATTTGAAATAAGCACATGTTGTGTATAAAAGTTTCGTAATCGGTTTCGGAGGTTTCGGATATTGCGTACCGGGACACCTGCGGAAACTTTCGACAATCGAACGCTCTAGTTTATTCTTTATTATTGTTGAAATTAAATCTACCTACAGTAGAGACTGGCATGATGGGCGATGTCGGCTCCTCCTTCTGGCTCAGCGAAACAATGCATAATAACGCTAGGCCAGGCTCAAGCAAATACACCAAAAAATAAGCACAACTCCTTTCACCACTCTCTTGACTCTTAGCTTGAAGAGGAATGTTAGGAACGGTGCACAAAACAACACCGCGGACCTTGGCGGCAATTCTTGTCAGTTGCGCTGGCGTTCTGGAAAAAAAAAAATGAAACTATTCGGTGACAGCAGTGTAGGCTTTGCCATTGCTCAATCAGTTCGTGCTCGCAGATAACTGTGTACAATACTGGGTGCGCTGACGCCCCTGTGCGAGAAGATTAGGACTTTTCACGTGAGTGATTACATACACGTGCCTTAAACTGTGCCTAAATATGGAAAGACGCATGAGGTGGGGGGCGGGGGGGGGGGGTTAGGTGAGACAGGCGTCACCAAGAGAACGTGGTGACCAGAGGAAACAACGACGCGTCACGCGCAAACCGGCAAAATATCGCCGTTTATCTTCGCGTCTTTCCCAGAAGATGCACTTTTCTTCGCTTGGCTATGCACGAAAAAAGAAAGGGGGAAAAAAAGGAAAGATGCAAACGTCGGCGGGAGATCGGGCAGGCGCGCGCCATGATATTCAGCAAGGGACACAAGCGTCAGAACGCTCAACGGGTGAGCGAGCGGGAGACGTCCTTCCCTCATAAATCCCGCTTAACGGACGACGCGTCCCAGACTCCCAGCGCGCGCAGGGATGCAGGGAAAAACATATAAACAGAAAAGTAAAGCGGAAAGGAGAAGGCGCGCAATGGTCACGAGTCTCAGGCAGAGCCGCTGAATTTATCATGGGGCGGCGATCTGGCCTCGAGTCTGCGTGGCGTCCGGGCGGCGCGAGGCGGAACGGTGGACGAACGCGCTCGCTTGTGGTTTCAAGGAGCGCGAGCTTCCTCGCCGTCATACTTTATTTAATCCTTCTTCCATCGCCATCCCCTCTTTCTTCGTCGTCGTTCGTCCCTCGCTCACTCCGTCCCCGCTGCTCATGTAGGCCCCTTTCTCATTTGATATGCTTCCTCTCCCTTTCATTTCCACTTGCCCCGCGCCTCCCTTTCCACCTCTTCGCAGTCTTCGTCTTCCCAGTGCTTGAAATTCTATCTCTCTCGGACGCTATCCTTCGCTGTATCATTTCGGCGCCTTCTCTTCCTCGTTCTACGCCTCCTCCCCTGACTTCAAAGGCAGCTCGTTAAATCGACGTCTTGGACGTGCTTCTTCCTCCGCGTCCTTCTCTTTGGACTTTCCGAGTTTCTTTGCGCTTCGACTTGGGCCGCTATTTTGCAGCGATGCTTTATGCCTTATTCTATGCTATTCTTATCATTCACCACACACGGCCGCCTGATCCCGTTGATAATGTGGGCAGACCGTCGCTCTGACCACTGGCCAAGCGCGAAAAGCCTGAAAAGGCATAGAATCGGAAAAGGCATCGCTACAAAATACCGGCCTTGATCTCCATCTCACTGCGCCGCCGTCTGCTCCGCGTCCTTTCTTTAATAGTCATCCCGCTTATGACGTCACTTTGGAGGAGGCCAAACGCGACCGACTCGGGGCGCGCGATTCGCCGCCGAGAAAAAAAAAACGGGGGGTGGGTGGGGGTCGACGGAGAGCGCGGGTCGGTTGCGCGATCTCTCTGCGAGGCCGTCGCACCGAGCTAGTGCTCAATAATTCCGTGCAGCACCGTTGAAACGGCTGCTGCACTTCGACGCACTGGGCTGGTGCGCGTCGCGCATCGTTCGCGCCGGTGGCCGTATTACTTTGGGCCTGCTGCGTTTTTGTTATGCCTGGGGAAATGCGCACATGTGCCGAATTTTGTCCGCCTACACTCACCGCGAGAAGCGGAATTAATCGCCGTAAAACTGCCAGGGTGGTCGGTTCGGCGAGCTTAAATTAGGTTAGGTTAGCTTAGGGGCATGTGTTCTATCTCTCGAGGCGCTGGTGGTGTGTCTACTGGCCTGTAAAACACGATTACGCTTACAGAAAATACCGTAGGTTGTGCGCAACAATAATAATAAATAAAGTACGTGGTAATTAATACTTGCAAAAGATTTAGCGCACCAGGGGATAGAAACGTACCCGTGTCACGAGGCACTTTTCGCAGCATGCTACGCGCATATGACAGCTGGAACCAAATATTGTAAGGATTAATTTCAAAGGATCGATTTGTTATGTTTAAGGGCCTGGCAGGGAAGTAGGCGTTCATGAATAGTACTCAGGGTTTTGAATATGCAAAGGGATGCCTTTGTGTAGACAATGTAGTTTCGAAGGAACCGGATTAAAAGACGGAAATCTCACAGTGAATAAAATCGCATACAGTAGGCATTCTCAAATTCCGTACGAACCTTACCGGTATCACTTGAAAAAAAGAGAGGGATGAAGTTCAGCAGCATGTTACTCCTATAACAGGTAACGGCGAAAGCCTGCTGCACACGTGGTAGTGCATTAAGTTACAACATAAGTTTGGAGGGGTCATACTTCTTGCAGGACACAACGAGTTGCAGTGTGAAGTAAACGTATGGCGCTGTAGGTCGACTTCATCAACGACACATGCAAGCACAGAATGCACTAACTAGAGATTATTTCATTCTTTCTTTCGTTTTCTCTTTCTTTCAGTCTTTATTTTTTATTTTTGTCTTTCTCTCGTTCTTTCTTTCTACCTTCGTTCTTCCTTTCGTTCTTCCGTTTTTTCTTTCTTCCTTTCTTCCTTTCTTTCTTTCTTTCTTTCTTTCTTTCTTTCTTTCTTTCTTTTTTTGTTTCTTTATTCATTTTCAGCCATTGCATCATTGCTTGCCTGCGGGGGTATGAGCCATTCGTAATGATGGTATTTTTTGTCTCACTCGACTAGACGCCTTTTTCTGCGGGTACGAGTCATTGCAACGAGCCACTTAGGGCATTCACCTTGAAATCAAAAGATACAAAGAAAGTAAATATTAAAATTAGTGCGCTCTGCCCAATGATATTCTATGGGGCTGAGGGTTGCGAGCATTCCTAAGAGACTTCAAATGATGTGTTGAGAGAGAGAGAGACAACTCATAAGAGAAAGGCAGGGAGGTTAACCAGACTGGGCTAATTTGGTTACCTTGCTCCCGGTATGAGCTATCAGAGCGAATATGATAGATGCAGCCTTAATAGAGGAAGACGGCAGAATCAGTGAGAAAGCACTGGAAGTTGTTCTAGTTCAGTTTAGATATAACAAGTTGGGAGTCGGGCAAGTCGTATAAAGCGTAGACTAGATCACCAGGTAGCCCCTTAGCGCAGTAGAATGGGTGTGACGGGTAGGGGAACACATCAGTGGGTGGTGTAGGACACGGTGGCATGATGTGATTAAGAACTTCGCAACTAGGGACTTCGATGAGCAACTCCGACGCATTCGGCTGGCGCAAGAACCGCGTGCAGAGGTTTTCTTCCCGTGCTGCGCATAAATAGACTGCGGTGGAATAGGGTAATGTGATAACTCTACCGCATAAAACCGTTTATTGTTATTCACTGCAGATCGAGCAGGCACGGGAATAATAATAAGGCACCGCGTGGTGTTGTAGAATCTCCCTAAGCAGATCCGCAAAATGTGCGAGTTTCTTTTTTTGTGTGTGTCTGTGTTTAACCGATATACACTTTATTTCTTTCATTACTCGAAACTGATTTCTCCATTTTTCGAGTAAGGAGTAATACTGAAGGCTCTTCACATGAAACTGATAGTGAGAGGACTTGCGAAAACAAGTTCACATGTTTTCTGCAACGCGGTCACTGTCAGCGTGTCACTGACGCAGTTGTTCTTTGCTTATGAATGGTGCACATTGGCGAACTCATGCCACGCGCAGATAGCACGCAGTCGGTGAGGCTTCTGTGCTTGCTGTGGCGCGTTGTCGCGACGCCACCTAGCAACCCCTCGACGAATGACGGCTGTGGCCTCCTTCGAGATTTCGACGACCAAGCCAACTTTCGGCTTTTTCACGCCCCTTTATTCTTTATTTTCCTGTTGCCGTAGTGACGCGTATTACACGCGAGAAGTTTCAGGCAGGATTGCGGGTCCAAGTAAACACTTTCACGAGCAAAATTTGTTGTTACTGGATATCTCGGAGACACATAAGACGTGTAGAAGGATTCAGACAAAAAGAAGACTTCGTGTGCCAGTGGCAAGACGAAGTGTAGCTTGCTTTAGAAATTAGAATTGGAAGCGAAAGCAGTACCAGACAAGCCATTGCAGACGCTTCGAGCGCGGCTGCTGTGGTACGACATGCGCCATGGCGTGTGGCGTGTCATTGCGTCATGCTTGCAGCTGTCGTGGCCTCGCCAAACACGGCAACACGGCAAAACAGGAGCCGTGCTGATTCACTGCAACGTATGGTGTCACCGGAGCGGCGCACCCAGGTTAGCCTGTTGCGCCAAAGCACAGCTCAATGAACGTTCTTAACGACACGAAATAATTTCGCACAAGAAGTGGGTAGAAGAGCGAATGGAAAGATTTGATTTGTTTTCGCTTCCGAAGATTCAGTCTATTGGAGTTGACATGTTTGCATGCAAGAGGAGACGCGATCTGTCTGCTTGCTAGGGCTATAGCCGTATTTTCAAGGTAAATGTCCTGCATCAAGTTTAGAATTTCGAAAAGGAACTAAAAGCATGTGTGATATCAAAAAGAAACGTCGTTCGGCACACTGCCGCAGTGAAAGAAACTCCTCGTAATATTCGTGTATCTCAGCTTCCTCGAAGTTAGATTAAATGAGCTTTGATTCTACTTTCATTTCTTTGATGTAGCAACTACTGAGTGCGTTAGAATTCAAACTCAATTTGCTGCCTTTTAAGAATAATATTGCATGTTAAGCTGCTCGTATGCTGAAAAAAGAACTATCCAAGAAATATCCAAGAAAGAAAAAAAAAGAAAAAATAACCCGACCTCCCTGTTAACGATACTGGCCTTGTCATCCGAGTGAAGCAAGATGATTTCCAGAAAAAGTCAAGCACTCGCAAGATTCCGTACTCATGCAAAACACACAGAAAGTATATTTCCGCGCGGAAGCACTCATCTACTGAAGCTCAGTATTATATTTCCGATATCCTTTATTTATTATGCAGCCCGCGCCTACGCTTCGTGAAACTAAATTTCCTCCTAACACGTGGGGAAGAAGCGCGTTCCGCTTGCATTCTCAGCTTCCTTTTCGCAGGCTGCATAACTCTACGCTGCCTTCCATTAAAGTTCTGTTACCCTGACTTTCGGCGTAAGGTTATCTCTACGGAGCCAGCAGTTCCTTCTCCTTCTAGAGAATGAAGGGTGTCATTAGTTCAAGCGATCATGCCTGGTATTTTCTGAAAAGAAAAAAAGAATTGACAAAAGAAAGAGCGTTTATTCGATTCTGCTGGTGTTCCTTTAGTCCTGGAGAGAGAGAGAGAGAGAGGAAAGGGGAAAGGCAGGGAGGTTAACCAGAAAAAAAAATCCGGTTGGCTACCCTACGCTGGAGAGAGAGGGGAGGGGGAGGTAAAGTAGAAACAAAGTAGAGATAAGGAAAGGAAGGAGCATAGACACACAATGACAATCGGTCACTGTCACCAGGAGTTCTGCTGTGGGCCCAGGCGCTGGTGCAAGAGGACAGCGAAGGAGTTGGGACCCTCTCTTAGAATAAAATGGCTGCGGCCAGTAGCTGTGGAGATAGCAACAGCAAAAGCCACCTTTGAGCTAAGGGTAGGCGGCCAAGAAGACTGGCTCTCGATGCCTGAAGGAAAGCAAACAAACAAAGGTGATCAAATGAAGAAGTATAAGATGAAAGTGTTGGCACGTGCCGAACGCAAAAGAATGGCCTCGCCCGGTGGCCGTGGAGTCACGGGCGTAACAAATGTGTTTCTCCTCGTAGCGAATCGACCGGAAAGGAGACATGGAAATGCGATTAAGCAGTCGCTCGTCTCGGAGTCAACGGGGGGCGGAGAATACCCGCCTCTGAGACTCTCGGTCGACGACGGGTAAGAGGGTGACAATGCTTCGACGAAGGAGGGTGCTGAGAAGAAGAGACTCCTGGCTCCCTTAGACGCACAGGTTTTGTTTGCGCCCCCCCCCCCCCACCTCTTTTTTTGCGTCTCGGTGCACCAGCCCGCGAGATCGCCGCTTTCTTCTTTACCACCGAGTACTTTGCATCTCTGTCCCGGAGCGAGCCTCTCCAGGGACCCAGCGCCTTTTGGCGGCGCTCTCAATTCGGTTTACGCTGTCTCCAATGCTTTGCAGGTTTTCGAAGCAGCCCTTTCTTGGGGTTGCGCTTCTCGAAAGCCGGCGTTTTCGGTGGCGTGCGCCCGGACGAAAAAGTGAGCCGCACGCTCTTTTTCTCTTTTCGACGCCGCGCTTTTGGGACACCTGATAGAGCTTGCGGTGGTTTCCGTCGCATATGTTGTGCTGAGCTTAGTAATGAGGTATCCCTAAAATGTAGTCACCAAATCGTTCATTTTCGCTATCATTATTATCGTCGTCGTCATCGAAGTCGTCGTCATCATCATCATCATAATCATCATCAAGTGGACAGCAGAACAAATGCCTCTACATGCCGCTTTTCTCACTCAACCGAAAGTATCATAACACACTGAACTTTCTTTGAAATATGAGGTTGGCTTTCTCCGTTAATAGAGTCTTTGGCAGGCGAAGTACCATTTACAGGCACAATGTCGGCCGTGTCAGCCATTCAAGATGCACTTACTTGAGGAACATCGGTCATCTCAGAGCAGAGAGCAGAAAGACGAAATTGATTTTTCCAGAGTTGAGCGCGAATTAATGAAATAGTGAGAACTGCGTAGATTGACAATTTAGCGAAGGGAGCCTGCGGCATCTCCTGTGCCCCGCAACCACTATTTCGTCTCTCAGATACAAGCAATATGATAAACAAGCGGTCAGCCACCGCAGGCAAAACTTGAGACACTCGAGCCCACTGTCTGGAATCAAAGAAGCCTTAAGCTGAAGGTCGTCGGTGCATGAAGTCGGCTCTTGCGCGTATAATAGCCAAGCCAAATCTGCCCGCAGCAAGCGAGACGTTTTAGAAACACGCTGAAGCGATTCATCTACAACATTGTCGTGGAAAACGATACATAATATTAGCTCGCTCATTAGGACGGTTGCTACTCTGCGAGTATAAATACAAAGAGAGAGGGGGGGTGGAGGGAGGGGAAACAATCACCGCTTGCTTTCCTGGCATCGCGCCCAAAACGCGAACACCACCGCCCGCCGAGTCGCGTTTGTTCCCGCTGGCAAATGTGCTCACTTATTGCCTTATGCACTATCCCCGCCGAGAGCGGGTAGCTTGTGCAACAACTGAGATACCAAGGGGGAGGTGGGGAGAGGGGGGGGATCGCTCCTTTTCTCTAGCTTGGCGAGCCAGCGTCCGGTTGACCCGCTCTATACGTCGCCGCGGCACTTTGCCCATGGCGTCCGATAAAAACGCAATCCATGTAGAGGCGCATGGCCGCCGTTGTCTTCTTCGCTGACCGCCCCGGCCGCTCGCTTTCGCGTACGGGATCGTTTAGCGAGCCCAATTTCTGCAGCGCCTGCAGTAGAACGTGAATTATAGCCCGCCATTTCGATACGCCCCGAGACAAATTTCTTGCGAATCTGTCTCGACGTTGATACATGCTTCCGAGTCTAACGTGACTATGTGCCGTTGTTTGCAGATGCTTTGTTGTGTTCCTTTAGACATTTTTTTTCCTTTCTCTGGTCCTTTCTAGCATTTCATATTTGCTTGAAATGAGATCGCTTGTAATGCTGCCTTTCTTTTTAAGTTTGTACTTATAAAGCTTGTTATTTGTTTCTCTTTCTGGACTTTTTAGGACGGCTTTCCACTTTGTGTAGAATGCATCGCGTAAATACTTTGCCTGTTGGCGTGTGTTACGATTCGCCGTTTTTTCGTTGTCAATAGCTGACCAGTAAAGATATGCGCTGCTATTATTTATGCTAAATCCGATATGTTCTTTAGCTTTTCTGGGTGAGGGTCGTGGTGCCTTGTACGTACGTACGTATGTATGTATGTATGTATGTATGTATGTATGTATGTATGTATGTATGTATGTATGTATGTATGTATGTATGTATGTATGTATGTATGTATGTATGTATGTATGTATGTATGTATGTATGTGTGTGTGTGTATGTATGTATGTATGTATGTATGTATGTATGTATGTATGTATGTATGTATGTATGTATGTATGTATGTATGTATGTATGTATGTATGTATGTATGTATGTATGTATGTATGTATGTATGTATGTATGTATGTATGTATGTATGTATGTATGTATGTATGTATGTATGTATGTATGTATGTATGTATGTATGTATGTATGTATGTATGTATGTATGCGCGCGCGCGTTTTTGTGTGTGTGTGTGTGTCTGTGTGTGTGTCTGTGTGATAACCAGCACCGGAATCAGCCATGATTCATCACTATAAAAGCTTTCGGAACGTAAACTGCGAAAGCGGCCTCCCTTTCCGAAAGCGCGCTAGTGGTTGAAGTTTCCGCGCACGCGTTTGCACTCAAGCTCAATATCCGCACGGAACCGGTCATAGCTACATTTACCCAAAACGCTACGTTGATGGCCTGACTCAACTAGCGTTCAAGCATATAAGTTGTCAGCAAAAATCTACTCTTGCTGATGCGCATGGCATATCTGCACGTATAGTACTCAGCCGAAAAAGAAAAAAAAAATGAAGAAAAGGTACTCTGCTTAGCAATTGTTCATTCTCATAGTGCGTTGTAACAATGTGTGCAGTTTCAAAGCTTACTTTCTCGTCTCGCTGAACTAGTTTCTTATAGTGCAAGAACAAACAGTGTAAGGAGGCACGGCGGTAGGAAAGAACTGGGTGTGACTTTCGAATGCCGGCGAATTTCGTCAAGTGCTACTGGAAAGTAGAAAAAAAGCTGGAAGTTTTTGATCGGGTGAGATAGTTGAATTGCCCCGTGGCCTGAATAACTACTGAAGTAAGCACAGAATCCAGAGACTTATCCCTACTAACAAAAATTCGATGTTTGTTAAGCGTACCCAACGGGTATCTCGCACCGTACACCGACCAGTCTCGACCTTTGATCCAATAGGTAATCGAAGCCATGAGTACGGACGTCGTCCCGCACAAAACAAAAGCGTACGGCCACGATACCCGCATATAATATCTAAAAAAAAATGTTCTTGCCTCGCAGTAACCCTTCCAATTTCATCGGGCGCGCCATTTCTTTCCCAGTGTACCGCAGTCGGCTCACACCGCGCAAACTGTACACGCCCGGAAACTACAACAAATAGTCGTCCGTTCTTTTCCCGTCCGGCGAGCAGCTCATATTTTCCCGAACACGGAAAGGAGTGACTGGGCGTGCACAAAATTTTTAAAAAAGAAAAGAAATAGAGTGAATGAGACGGAAGCGACGGAAAGAGAGAGAGAGAGAAACAAAACTCCAGAAAAAAAAACGAAAATCCTTGGAATAGGAGTGCAAACGAGGGCCGGGTTCGGACTGAAAAAAAAAGAAAGAATAAGAAGTCGAGAAGGCCGAGTGATTGGCGCCTCTCAAGGAAGCTGAAACTTGTTTCACGAGGCGCTCAGCGTGCGCCCGCCGACAAAAAAAAAAAAAGAGAGAGAGGCGGTGGGTACGCGCTGCGTACAGCAGGAAAGAATCGACGGAAAGCAGCGTCAGCGGCGGGGGCTCGGAAAAAAAAAGGCGCCGTAATCCGACCGAACGTCGCGGAGAGGAATGGAGCGACCGGCCTGTCGCGCGATTCGGAAGCTCCTGCCCCCGCGTCCGGAATCATAAAGTCTTCATTTTCGGCGCGGATTACGGGCACGCGCTGCTCATACTGCTTCTTACAAGGGTAACGCAAACAAACGACGAGTGCTGTATAGTGCGTCTCTTTGCACCGATGTAAGGCTCTGAAAGCTCTAGTGCTGATGCGCAAGGGTAACTGCGTCTTAGGCAACTTTGTGCTCTCTGAGAACGACTCTCTCTCTCTCTCTCTCTCTCTCTCTCTCTTTGAGAACGTCTGGCTTGGGCGTGCGCCTTTGGCTCTGTAGAACTGTCCGTGCAAGTCTCTCTATCCCTCCAGCCCTCTCATTCTCCTTTTTTTCAATGCTCCTTCACTCGTCACCCAGCGTGGGGTAGCCAACCGCACTCTTGACAGGTTAGCATCCCGGCCTCCCTTTATATATATATATATATATATATATATATATATATATATATATATATATATATATATATATATATACCAGAAAAAAAGCAGTTCTGGGTCCGGGTAAATATTCACAGTGAAGTAGACGCGCGTATGAAGCGGTTTATTGACGTTTCGGCCGGGGTCCGGCCTTCATCAGAAGTCTCATATATATATATATATATATATATATATATATATATATATATATATATATATATATATATATATATATATATATATATATAATCATCAGCCTGGTTACACCCACTGCAGGGCAAATGCCTGTCCTATTCTTCTCCAACTACCCCGGTCATGTACTAATTGCGGCCATGTTGACCCTGCAAACTTCTTAATCTCATCCGCCCACATAACTTTCTGCTGGCCCCTGCTACGCTTCCCTTCCCTTGGAATCTAGTCCGTAACTCCTAATGAGCATCGGTTATCTTCCCTTCTCATTACATGTCCTGCGCTTTAATGAAATTGAAAGTGGATGAAAGACCAACTCGCCACAGGTGGGGAATGATCCCCACGTCTTCGCATTACGCGTGCGATGCTCTACCAATTGAGTTGCCGAGGCGCACTTTTCCCATACACTTTCTCGGGTATTTATGTGTTACCACGAGAACTAACCCGGGGAGTGTTAGCCAGCGCCACCACTCACAAACCTTGAACGAGAAGAAAGGGGGCTAAAAGAAGGGCCCGATTTTTATTGATCATACCATAAAAAGCTAACAAACAAATACACCAAGAACAACACAGGAGAAATTACTTGTACTTACTCTTTGAAAATAAAGAAATAACGTTTAATGATTGTTCCAACTTTATTGGTGATCTTTTGTTAATTAATCGATTATGAATTTCCATTCTGCAAGTAATGTCCGCCTGTTATCTTGGGTGCTGCCCGGTTAGTGCTTCCATCCGCTTTGAATCCCAGCACTTCTGGACATGGATGTATGGATGGATGAATGGATGTTATGAGTGTCCCCTTTGGAAAAGGAGGGTGGGTTGCGCCACCAAGCCACCAAGCTCTTGTTATTTTATTGCCTAATGTCCTACCTAGGTTAAGAAGAAGAAAGAATAATAATAATAATAATATATGGGGTTTTACGTGCCAAAACCACTTTCTGATTATGAGGCACGCCGTAGTGGAGGACTCCGGAAATTTAGACCACCTGGGGTTCTTTAACGTGCGCCTAAATCTAAGTACACGGGTGTTTTCGCATTTCGCCCCCATCGAAATGCGGCCGCCGTGGCCGGGATTCGGTCCCGCGACCTCGTGCTCAGCGGCCCAACACAAGAAAAAAGAAGAGAAAAAAAAAGACCCACCAATAATTTACATAACCAAAGTTTCTGAACCCCTTTTGGGAACTTTGTTTTGTGCGCCCTCCGTTGTTTGTCGCTTCCCCACTTCCAACAATCTTCCTATCGCCTCGTACTAATCTCTATTGTGGACGTGTTTACTTTCCCTCTGCTCTTGCTGAACCCAAGAGCTTCAAGGAGGCCAGAGGTACCTAAATCAACCGCTGGGCATATACCTTCACGTTCTAACAAAACATGCTCCATCGTTTCCCTAGCTTTACCACAGCAAGCACATGCTACTTCTTCCTCCTTATATCTCGCTTTATGAGTGCGTGTTCTAAGGCATCCCGATTTCACTTCGAAAAGTAGTGAGCCTCCCTTTGAGTTATAAGTTGTTTCTTTCCTGATTTCGTTTCCTCTTGAGTAGTTTCTCACGGCAGGTTTCTTTTCCATTGCCGCCAGCCACGAGATTATCTCGGTCTCTCTGACTCTCCGCTTGACGTTCTTTGCTGCCGATTCTTTGTCACGTGTCATCTGCAGCAGCGCCCCCTCGTGTCGGCCACCGGAGCCGGCGTCGCGCGCGCCATCCGACAATCCGTTCCTCTCGGCTGCGCATGCAATCATGGCGGTTAAGCCGCGGCCGTTATTTCTGCGAAACCGCGGGACTCCCGTGCCGCCATTTATTTGCCGCATGCGTGCATGCATTCGCGTCTTTGTTCTTGCACTGAGCATAATCTTGCTCGTTTGGTCGTACTCTCTTGCGTCTCCGGTCGTTGGAAGAACTTTTGCAGTTCTTATAGTTCTTTCTTTTTTCGATGCAAGAAGGGGGGTACTGAGGGGCACTTGAGGAAAATCTTCCGAGGATCTTTTTTTGTCTTGACTTCTTCTTCGTTGTTATGGTTTTGGTTTTTCAGGCAAAGAACAGGTTAGGCACGAGTGCCCACTGAATCTCCTCTCGAACTAGTGCAGTTTATAACCGTCAGTGATGCGTGGATTGAACAAGTTGCACTTTTTTTTAAAACACGGACATAAGGTACCGACTGAGCACGAAAATGTGTGGAATATTGCATACGTTCGTGCTTTTACTCTGACAGTCTTCCCTGCTTTTCATTTACTGACTTGTTTTTTTTCTTATTCTTGGATAAGTAGGCAGTACACGTCGAAGGCGCCAGCCTCTCTTTTAAAATCCTATAGTTAAACAAAAAGGAGGCGAGCGGAACGGGGAGCTGTCGAAATCGTAAAACTTCTAGAATGGCCTCGGTGTTTTGAATGCCAAGTGCCGATCCTATCTTCTTCGCACGAGCATTCAGTGTCGTTAATGCCCGGACAAGGAAGGAAGGAAAAAGTGGAGAAGGAAGGCAGGGAGGTTAACCAGTTTAGCCTAACCGGTTTGCTCCCCTACACGTGGGTGCGGGATTGGGGTGGGGAGGGGTGAAAGATTGGGAGAGGAGATAGAGAGCACATAACACGGCACACACATCGTTGGTTACAGTCTGTCACTCTTGCGCGGTACGTGACATCACTGTCACAGCCGCTTGTGACAGTGCCCGGACAAACATTTTGAAGGGCTTGCGGGATGAACGCGGTGCAGCCGCTGTGTTTTTCTTCGCGCAACGCAAACAGGTGTACGTGAATCTTTCATGAGGTCTCGTAAAAAGATATATTGATCTTCTGTAGAAGACGCCTTACGAAAGTTTCAGCGAACCCATTCGAAAATTTTAAGATATTGCTTGTGGAAAATAGAACAATTTTAACCTATGAGCTGGTCTGCTCGAAGAGGCGGACATTACTTGCACAAACAACTGAAATGCATAATCGACTAATTAACAGAAAGCACTAATTAATAATCGAGCTAATTACCTTTGTGCGCATATTGAAATTCACAAGTTTTACCCGGGTGTTCGCAAGCCGGATCCATTTGGAACGAATTCTCAGGGTGAGACAAGTTTCAAGATATTAATTCCCGAACTTTGCGGTGACATGCATTGGCTTCCCAGTTACTTCTGTGCTTCAATGCATAAAACAACGTTTCGTTAAGAAAGTAAGTGGAACGACAGTTCCCTTTTACCGCAAGTTTGACGGCACATATGGCGTAAATGGTGTCGACCACACAATTGCAGTCTCACCCACTAGAACGTGCAAATTGCAATATGAGCAATAAGATAATTAGCTAAACGCCTAATTAGTGATATTTCGTTAATTAGTATATTATGAATTTCCATTATACTGCAAGTATTGTCCACTTCTTCGAGTATACCAGCTCATGGACTAGAAATATGCTACTATCTCTCACTCACAGGCAATCTAAATAAAAATGAAAATATTCGTTTAGACAGCTTGTGCATTTACTGAGCTTTCATTCGTTACCCTTGCTTTGTTGGATCCTAAATGTTGCTAATGAGCGTGCCAAATTTATATCTAAGAAACACTAAATGTCCTATAGTTGACCTAAGAAAAAAAATGAGACATGTTCATAATATTTTTGGGGTCGTTAAAGTCATGCTTGCTAAAGCAAGTGGCTATTAATTAGCTTTAGTGGGCGCATCCTCGGAGCTTTGAGTGGCCAGAGGGAACGATCTGTGCCTGAAAAGAAAGACCCGGTGGATAATAGAATGCTTGCTAGCCCTGTGAAGCCATAGTAAAACATACCTCGCCGTAATAAGAACACATTAATTAGGTGATAAGGCAAGGAAACTGCGACATGTACACGCTAGGTACAACGGCAACGAATAACACGCGATCTTCCATCGGGCTTCTGAGGCAGATTGAAGGACCTTCTTTCTTGAATTCTGATAGACTCAATTCGTTCTCACGGGCGACGCTTCGTCGCGAAGCAAAACAAAAACAAAACAAAAAGGAAAGGAAAGCGCTGCACTTTCTGAGTTTCAACGATCTGACGTGAATGATATTTGCGAGGAGCGACCCTCTAGGGACTGCGTGGCCGCATTTCGGGCATCCCGAGCAAAAGGCCCAGTTGCAGCTCGTTAAGCTTAATTTGCGCATCTCCACCCCCTCCCAATCCCGTCCCCCCCAGAAATGAGCCGACGTTCGGCTTGTTGCCCATTCAGCTTCAGCGATGCGAGGAACACCGAAACCCGCGGTGCAGAGAACATCCGCCGCTTTTGGCTTGATCACAAAGGGCGCTCCAGTTGGAGCCGCGTTCATTAGCCAGCGCCGTGGAAAAAAAAAAAAAAAAAGGCCCGGCGAATGATAACGCTGGTTCGTCGCAGATTGCCATATAGAAAAGAGAGACAACTTCTGCACAATGACAACGCGGCTTCGTTATTTTTTTTTCTTTCATTCCCTTTGTTTTTTTCGTTCGCAGAATCGGGTGGAAGACGTCCGAAATCTCCGAAAGAAACGAGCCGATGTGAAAGTTAATAGTGATTTAGGGCGCGAGAGTATCATTGTAAGATAGTGACAGTTCATTTATTCGGGCCGCAAGAGACAAGCGGCGAGACGGCTTCGCACGGCTTTAGCGACAGCTGCTGCAGGAATTAGAAAAAAAGAAAAATAAAACGAAGCCGCGCTGTCGGCGTCGTAAATTTTCGTGAATCCGCTTTCGGTTCTTTGTCGGAGCTCGAGCTGACATGAATATTGAGTTCGGGAGTTCAGCGCGCGCGAGGCTACAGCGTGTATCTTCTGAGCTGCAGATGCCATGAATGCAGCGCGATATCTGCCAGGGGAAGCGGGGAGCTTTAAAGTGTTTTTTCGTTTGCATAAAAGCGCGCGAGAGAGACGGCCCTTTGTGACACACTGTCTCCATTTCCTGCTTTTCTGCCCTACATTTTGGGACAATATGTATCTAGCACTACCGAGCGGGCGTCGTCGGTGGAATGTGGGAACACCTCTGTTTCTGTCGCCGCACACAACTGCCTATCAGGGGAGGGTGGCAGCGCGTTCCTGCTATTTTATGTTGTGTCGTTCGGTCGATAGCATTTTGACTGCGACCACGATTACATTCTTAAAATGTCTTCAGCGGCTTCGTTTACTCTACCACGTTTATGCTACCAGAAATGTTCTGAATATGAAGAGCAGCATTGAACAGTAGCATGTTGGGCAAGCCGTTGCATAGGTGATCCGACGTCGTCGCCGTCGTCGTCGCTGCCATCGTCGTCGTCGTCGTCGTCGTCGTCATCATCATCATCATCATAATCATCATCATCATCATCAACAACAACAACAACAACAACAACAACAACAACAACAACAACAACAACCTGTCTACGCCCACTGCAGGTCAAAGGCCTCTCCCATACTTCTCCAACTACTCCGGTAATGTGCTAATTGTGGCCATGTTGTCCCTGCAAACTTCTTAATCTCATCCTCCCACCTAACTTTATGCTCCCCCCTGCTACTCTTGCGCAAGGTATAAGATCTGATGAAAAAAAAAGCAAAGAAAAGAAAAAAAAAGGGGGGGGGGGTTGCGGGACAAAAAGAACGCCATTGCGACCCTTATACACAAACGGACACCAAGCATTTCAGCATGAACACGGTGTTTCTGGACTCTCTGCAAGGTATTCTTCAGCTGCTGAATTGTTACGCACGGCTGCGAGGCAGCGTTGTCGTCATAGCCACGTTCCGAGAAGCCGTACAAGAGGAATCGCGCCGCGTACGCCGCTCTGGTTACCGCCGATTCATTACACGAGCCGTCCCACGTGAAAAGGCTGGTGACGTGTCAGCTGACGCGATTGTAGTGGTGCCAAATCCCATACTTGTAATCCCCCGATGCTCGCAGGTACATTTCATCTTTCGAGGGCGTTCGCTGGCATTTCATTCACTTCGCTGCGTTCACGTCGAAAGGTGAAACGTGAGACGCGTGTACTGCGGTCGCAGTGAACGAAAAGGCCAGTGATTTCCGCTGTATTGTCGACAGCACACGTATGTGCTGTTCCCAGGCTAGACGTCTGCGAGCGGGCGGCTCACATTACAGCCCGCTACTCGCTTCCCGTTATTAACGTCAGTCGCCGCGACGCGGCATGCAGAGCTGCTGACGTTGTCGTTGTCAAAATAAAAGACGATCACCGCGTCTGCCCACGGAGGAAACGCTGGAAGTACCGGTCGCAGCGCCCGACTACCGCGGCGTGCGTCTGACCGGCGATCGCTTTTCGCCTGCGACGCAGCCCGGCCACCGAGAACTCGATTCCCATAGCACGCCAAGCGAACTATATATACGCGACTGGTAAAAGACGTCGACGACTGCGTAGGAGGACGCGGCGGTCCGGATTGCGCGTTTTTTTTTTTTTTACTATTTCCGATTCCAGGCACGGCTGGTGGGCTCTATACTCTCTCTCTCTTTCTCTGTCTCTCTCTTGCGCTTCGTCATTCTGCGAGCTCTGGAGGGACTCCGGCTTCGGGGATTCTCGGGAGCTGGTCGGGCAAAAGCTTATCTCTCGGAGGGGCCGACGTGAGCCGAGTACGAATCCCTGCGCTCGCGCGCCCCCCGAGCGTCCGCCGGCGATTCGAAAGTATCAGCGCGAAACGTCGACGCGGCAGCGAGCTCGAACGTGGTCACTAGCCGCGTCGGGTCCGACCGGAGGGAGGAGGTTAGACAGTGGTTGCGCCACTCCCCAAACCTCCCCCATTCTCCCCTTCCCCTCTTCCCCCTCCCCACCCCTATGTGTCTGTGTGTGTTTGTGTTCTCCCCCCTGTGACAGTGTTTGTGTGTGTTTGTGTTTTCTTTCTTTGGTGGTCGAGTTTACTGGCAGTGGACGGTGCAGTGGCCCGCTACGGCGCACGGCCGAGTTTTATTTGTCCGACGCTGTGGCGTCGTCGTAGTCGTCGATGTCTCGATGTCCGTGCTCGCGCCCGATCAGGTGCTCGTCCGTGCGTTCATTTCTCCATGTTTGGCGGGCGTCGCTCGCTGGTCGAGGGGTTGTTATGGTTATCCGCTCGTAAGCGCTGAACGATTGTGGATGTTATCCTGCCCCGTGTTACTGTGTTTGCTCGAGCAAATGTGCCCGCCTTCGTGCCGCGGTCTTTACTTTGTCTCGTGCGCGTGATGACCTGGGTATATTGTGGTAAGAGATGACGATATTGCTATGATCAGCACGAAAAAATGAAACGCTTAAAAATAAATTTCAATAGAATGCTCCAGGTCGTCTTGAACTCGAGAAAGAGGGCGACCGGATGGGCAAATCACTTCCGCCTTCGCAGTCTTCATCCCTATTCACTCACTTGCATATATTTTTTTTTCATACAGTAGCATTAAAAATAAATCAAATAACTCAATTGCTGTGTTTTTGACATAGTGTTCATGCCGTCTTTCAAGCTTTGTTCAGTCCCTCTGCTTTTTGTATTCCATGACTAATGGCTCTTGCGTTACAACGAGATTGCCTGTTACGCTGCACTTTCTGTACGACTTCATGATGACATTGGCTCTATGATAGACGGACGACAGAGGGACGATGACAGACGGACGAAACACTTTGCCTTCAGAAGGTGATTCGATGCGAGGAATCTCGGTATTTACGGTGCGCCATATCATTGTGATGATTGAATACGATGGTGATTGATAGATTGAGGTCAATGTCCTAAAACAACGCGTACGTCGCATTGAACAGCTCCAGGTTAACTTTGACCACCTGTAATTCGTTACGTACTCCCGAGGCACGCTACGCAAACCGTGATGTTCTCTCTTCTTTTTTTTTTTGCATCCCGCCTCACCCGAAAGGCGCGCTTTACGTCCCAGAATGTATTTCCCTCGACGTCCCACAAGGAATTGTCCTATCTCCCTTCCTTTTATGCGAAGCATATTACGAGGGCTCAACCCAGCTCCTCAGGCGCGGCGGTGTCGCCTTGAATACCACGTGACACCGTGACGTCAGGACAGAGGAGAAGTGGCTTTGGCTCAACTCTTGCAAGATGGGCTGGGTGGGAATCGAACCAGGGTCTCCGGAGTGTGAGACGGAGACGCTACCACTGAGCAACGAGTACGATGCTTCAAAGCGGTACAAAAGCGCCTCTAGTGAATGCGGTGTTGCCTTAGAAACGAGCTGTTTCTAAGGCTCAGGCGTGCGTCGCTTGCTCAGGCGCACATTTCGTTGCCGCGCCGAACGCTGCGTTGCTCGACGCTCATCGCGTCCAATGCGGGACGTCCAAGGCGAAGCAGAGTAACGCATGAGTTGTTTCTTCGTCTAGCCGAACCAAATATAGCCAAGCAACAGCAGTTCACCAAGCTAAACAGTGGTTCAACAACTAAAATAAAGGCTAGTATGCTTCGCATCCTGGGCTTAACCTTACCTAAGCCACAGCCATTTTTTTAACGTTACCATGGCCGGCCTTTCAGGTTGGACGGCAGTTAAAATGTTCATCTAAGCAGATGACATCTGCACTTGGATCTCGGAATAGCAACACCCACGTTTATCCCGGATAGCCCACGATGTAATCTCCGTCATCGATCTCCACTTATCGACGCTTGGCCTATCTTTATCAGCGGAAAAAAAAATCTGCCTTCATGCTTTTCCCGGGAGTGAAGCGGAAGTCAATACGCCTAACTCTGAATATCAGAGGCCCTCCAAATCTTCGTAGAACTAGTTTCGTGTCCTGGGCGTCACCTTGGACAGCAAGCTACCATGGAGACGCATTTCGTCGCATGGCAGATGTACATTGGGCAAACAATCCTTAGTCCGTGCTTAAACTGAACGCCGCAGTGATAAATAGCCACATTATCTATCAGCTGCCGCTAATATCACCACCACTGAGTCAACTGGAGCGCTTTGAGGCCGTCCACAGAAAGGGCCGCATAGCAGCGATTTTCTCGGGTGTTGCGGCGATGGATTCTGCAAACTGGAGGAGACACAAGGAAACAGAAATGCAAACAGCTGTCGCCAGAAAGCTACCGTTACGGCAAGAAAAGAAAAGGACAGAAAAAACAAGTGAGAACACGCCATCGCGGAAGATCGCCAACAACTTGAAACAATTCCTGCTCTGCACTCGAGCGAAATGCTTCACGAGTTATTAGATTGCGCTCCGAAACTCTGAAACCCACTCCGTGAGCGTAGATTTCACGTTTGTAGAACGAGCTTTGTTGCCGCTGCGTCAAAAAGACTCGCAGCTTCGAAATTAATCCAACCGCCATAATTACTACGCGCCTGTCACGTCACAAAATGGTCGTACAAAATGAAAAAAGAAAGACAGTCTAGCAAAAGAAAGAAAAAGAAGAAAAAAAAAGTCCTGTGGTCTTCTTCGTTCAATTTTCGGTGGTGACGTTGGGAGGACCGGATGCGCGCCTGTCCTCTCAGCAAGCTGCGATTAAGTATCTGTGCTCTCTCTCTCTCTCTCTCTCTGCCTGCTTTCCCATCACTTTCCCCCTCTCCCCTCTCTCCCCATCATAGAGTAGCAAAGCAGATATTTCCCTCTGGTTAAACTCCCCGCCGTTCGCCTTTCCTCTATCTCTCTTCAACTTATCAAAACTTCCTCGCCAGATTCTCCGCAGGGAAGGAAAACAAGATACCTATAAAAATACCTAAAATGAAAATAATGGACATCTCATGATGAAAGCCACGAAAGAAAGAAGAGCAAAAAATGGAAGGAAGGACGGTAGACTCGAGAAGAAGGCGGCGCGGAAAGATAAAGTGGTTAGTCGGCGAAGCCAGGCCTGGCGAGCTGTAAACGAGGAGAGAGCCATCTCGTGTCTTGGCCGAGGGCGTGGTGTCTCGACGCGATCGGATATTTTCACTTAATTAAAGCGTCTCGAATTAGCCTGAAGAGGGGGAACTGAGCAGCGGAGCACAACAATAAAAAAAGAGTAAAGAAAAATGAACAGAGTTGAGTGAACAGTCCCAAACTGAAGAGCGGCGCAAATGAAGCAAAGCGAGCCGAGTGGCTAGGAAAAGACGGGATGGTGTTAACTACTTGTCTTACCGGCTACTTTGGCTCGCGAGTGTGCGCGTGTGTTGAAACTCTTTTCAAGCGAAGAGGATGAAAAGAAGGTGTAGGGGGGGGGGGGGGAGGGAGTCTTAAGCGTATACGGCTGTAACGCAGAACCCACGTCGTGCGATGTAACTTCCAGACTGGTCGCAAAATCATTAAAGAGTGTACTGGTCCCTTTGAAAGCAAAGTAGCGGCTAGGCAGGCGTGGTAATGTAAAATTAAAGACGAGAAAGCTGGGTGAGGTTGTAAAAAAATGAAAAAAGAAAAGAGAAGCGGAGGCGTGGGCTGGAAAATAGCCGCAGTACCGTAAGAAAAAATGATTTTTTTTTTTCGGAGGGAGTTAAGCTAATACGCAAACTTGCGCAATCTGTGAGCAAAGTAAAAGAAAATGAGGCAGATAATAAACGAAAGTTTTGAAACATAAAAAAATAATGGTTGCGGGATACACGACCAACTTAGTCCAAGCCAGTGCCTTGCTCGGCGTGCTCGTCAAGGCTTAATGTATCATGCTTCTGTATGTGCTTCCGCAGTATCTTTATTTTATTTTTTTTATATCGGCTGCGCTGGTTCCTGGCTAGACATTTCATACCTGCGCCACGTATCTAATGTGAAAAAAAAATGAAAAGGCACATCTCGGAAGTCTTCACGAACCTAACGGACGATTTATGGTCTTTTTTATTACTACATTCAGTTTCTTTTCAACGTTTTGCTGCCGCAGCAGATCTTCGTACTATGGCTGTTTCACTGTTTTGCAACCTTTCTCTATAATATTTTTTTTTTTCAATTCACACCCTGAATGTGCAGTCGTGCTAGAGCTTAAAATGAAATTCTGGGGTCTTACGTGCCAAGGCCCCAATATGATTATGATGCACGCCATAGTGAGGTACTCCGGATTGATTTTGACTATCGGGTGTTATTTACCGTGCACTGCATAGACGGTATATAGGCGCTTTTGCATTTCGCCACCATTGAATTGCGGCCTCCGCAGCCGGCAAAGGTGCGGTCGCACTGCTCCTTTCTACAAAGCATGTCGACCTTTTCTGCAAGGCAGACGAGATGCTGACGTAGTACTACAGCCGCGCTCCCACCTTGCACACTTCGTGGCCTGACGTCGCTTTCTGAAACTGCGCTGCACCACGGCCTGCTGCACCACGGCCTGCTTTATCTGCTTAAGGTGGACGCAACGCGATGATTTTGTCTTGCACTGTGTAAGCAAACGCGCTTCCGTGTTCTCGCATGCTCTGTCGAAGAGGCACCATCGCAACCTCAGTATGCGTGGTATTCTTTGTGATACTAATGTTTTTCGGGCGCTACTTCTTTTATTTACGTCGTCAGAGTGTGCAATGCGCTTCGCAACTGTGTAGTCGACTGCCCTGCCCTCGAAGTCCCGAGAAGAATTGGAAATTGAATCCTTGCAAGAAAGCCGTCGATGCCCTATACTGATATATTATGGCGCTATGTTATGCGTATTTTTTTAAAATTTCGCTCTATAGAACTTTTCTTTTGTTACGCTTTCGTGGTAGTTGCATGTTCGGTATGTGTATATTCTGTCCTAACCTCCTTGTTTTTTGTCTGTCTTTCTTGTGTTAACAGAGTATTCGTGCTGCGTAGTATACAGCAATACGCGGAAACAAATAAATAACTGCCTTCCGTCACGCCCCCTCATATCGTATCAGCCCTGTCAAACGTCTCAAAATCTCCTCTCCCGTCCACGTGAAGGGCGCGACAGGTCCTCCACATCTCCCTGCGTTTCCCATTGCGGGTCCAACATCGCCTGTGGCTGCCCGTAACACTTCGGTGCCAAACTCGGTGAGCAAAGCTTGATCGCGATCGCGGATCTCACGCAGTATACACACACCCGGGATGCGAAGCATCCGGTGCGTGTGTGGTCTAAGAGAGAGAAACAGTGAGAGAGAGAGAGAGAGCAAAGAAGGGCCAATACCACATCATCTTGTCCGGTGAGCCGTGACGTCTCGCGCAGACAAGAAGTATAAGCGAAAGCAGCGACGACGCCTGTGTAGCGGTTCTCGGAGATATCTTTGTTCCCTTTTCCTCCACCGTCCTAGTGTCACCTTTTTTTCCCCTGTCATTCGTTCGCACACACCAACGTCTCGCAGACTCTCCTTCGCGCCGTTATCCCTTTTCCTCCCTTGTCAGGCGCCCTCCTTTCCCTAGTCGTAGGCAGCGTACCGTGTAGCCGGCGGCTTCCCTATCTTCCCTCGCTGATCATCCCGACAACCCGCTCCTTCCCCCCCCCCCCCACGTATACCATCTTGCTCCGGCGACGCCGCCGCTGTAGTAGCTCGGGACTTAGCCGAGCGCGGCGCGCTTACAAGCAGTGAGCACGGGGCAAATAAGCCCGGGGCCCGGCGCGGCCACCGGGCCCGCGCGCGTCTCGCATCGCCGTCTCGCATGTTTGCACTCCGGCTTATTGGACTCGGACCGCTGACGGGGAATGACACAGGCGCCCGAGCTCTGGCTCCCTAGGGGAGTGCCTCTACCTTATATTCCTCCCCGCCGCGCTTCCTCGTCGCTGGCGCGCGCGCACGCACTGTCCTCGCATCGGGGAGGGGGGAGAGGGGGGTAGTCCTCCTAGACCGATGGTGCCGCGCGCCGGCCGGCTGATCTCCGGGCGTCTCGGTCTGCTCCGCGGGCGAGACGAGACGAGACGAGACGAGACTTTCGGCATCCCGAGCGAAGGGAGCGTAGCGCTCGCGGTTCTGTGCGCGGTGCTTATACGCAACGTCGTCGCGGCGGCTTACAGGGAGCTAGCTGGCCGATAGTGGGGAAACCTGAAGGGAAGGCGGGCTCGGCGTGTCCGCCCTGGGATCGCCGCTGTGCGAACGGGTCGGGAAGCTTCGCATGCGGTGGTGCCGAGATTACGTCGGCGGTCGCTCGGGATTGGCGGGGGGGAAAGACGGGACCGCTGGATGAACAAATGATGAGCTTCCCTCGCCTCCTTCCCGTTGGGCAGATTACGTGGCGCGTCGTCTCGCGAGGTTGGTGCGAAGGGGCCGCGATTACGGGCGAAAGGAATGGAGGCCGCGTGCCGCCATTTTAGGGACACGCGGGTTTCAACCTCCTCGGTAGTCCTATTTTTTATTCCTCACGAGTGTTCGCTCGGAACACTGCAAACCCGTATCGCAGGCCCACGTCGCACCAAACGCCTGTAGCGACCGTTGCATCGTTTGTCACCGATTTGGGCACGCTGATCCTATGTTCTCGTCGTTATGTGTTTGCGTGTGCGGATGTTACTTGTTCCTTTGAGGTCATTTCGATGGATTCATTTTATAATCAAATGTTTTAAGAAAATACGTTGACTAAAGTTGCTGAAAATCACAGTATCAATCAATCAATCGTACTGGTAGCACAGATGGAATGAGCTTTCATTCCAGGCTGTGTTCGTCCCCCCTCCCCCCCCCGTATATCTTTATCAGCAACAATATAGAAAAAAAAACTCTCTGAACTTGAACAGGGACTGCTGATATTTTTACCTTGATTGTCGCCAGGCGTAAGCGAAATATACAAGCCATTTGAATTGCTTGGAGTGGTAAAAAGGCGAGAGATATAGGTGCAACGCGGCGTGAAATGACCGCATTGTACATTTGCCCCTCGCATGCTTGAGTCAGTACGCGTTTCCTCTTTCAGTGGGAAAAGGGAGGTTTACTTAAGTAAATCTAGCCTGAAACTGGCCGTAAAGCTGTCGTGATGTGTAATGTACCAGCTACGTATTTTCGGCGCAAGGCCACCCGGGATCAACGAGGCCATTTTTAAGTTGAATGAAGGCGCAGTAGTCCCCGTGGACATTGGTCCCATATAAGTGCCGATTGAAGCACGTGCATAGCCTGTGGTATCGTACTCGGCTATGATGAGCGCACGGTTGTTAAGATGTTTAACGCGAACATGGAGGTGACATCATGTTACAATGTGCAGTCCAAGGAAAAAATTTACGGGCCGTTGCACCAGAGAAAGCGGTAAATTCACTATAGACAGACTTCTCACACTGTGTCAGTTTATGAACAACAACCGCCTCAAGTTTCCGATCAGTTTTTCCCCGTATTCAGCGAAGCCATGCAACATGACCTTGTTTGCATATGCAGGCTATAAATCGACATACTAGGTTACTTGCCCAGATTGTTGTAACGAAATCGTCCAATCTGATGGAATGAAATTGCGCCGCCTAGAAACTTGTGACGCAGACGGTA